>NC_136001.1:5710000-6010000 GCF_048128805.1 Centroberyx gerrardi | reverse complement strand
TGGGCCAATATCCGATCTCCCTAACCGTTAAAATAAAAGGCCAATATCGGCCCCCATATCTCAGTCTAACCCTACTCTTCTCATCTCAACTGAAACTAAACCAGTATCGATGAATGTGCCACACTTTATACAAACACATCAGTCAGTAACTGTCTGTCGGGTTTAGATGCGGCAGTGTGAAGACCCTCTCCTCAGGTTCCCTCTGAGCGCTGTGGACCACCTGGCACCTGAACTGGGAGCCTCGGTCGTCCTTGTTGGGTGTCAGTTTCAGAAAACTAAACATGGAGTAGAGGCCGTTGATGTTTAGGCTGGGGGGAGTGTTGAAGACGCCTGAGAGAACCTTCTCTCCATCCTTAGACCAAGAGACTGAAACATCCTCAGGACAGAAGTCTTTGATGCAGAGGTTAAGCGTACACTCTTCATTCAATAGAGGGCATAATGGTTCACAGTTGATGAACATCACGTTAGGGGGGGTTCCTGTTGAAAAGAGACATGTGGTGCATATCACAAAAAGATATTTAAAGGTGCTATGTGCAGCATTTTAATAAATCATGACCACGCTCATTTTGACATATAAGTATAATTACCGTAAAAAAAAAAAAATGAGACCATCAGCGAGAAGATTGTCATCTTCTACCGGCCGCTACACTGCATTTTACATTGTGAGTCACCAGGTCAGATTTGGAGGGAAATCTGCTGGATTGCTTTACGGCACAAAACAGGAATTGGGTGCTGTTCTTCCAGAGCAAACGGAGCTAAAGCTTTCAGAGTTTCTGGCAACAGATGGTGGAAGGAGTGAAAGGCCGGGGTTTATGGGAAATGTGGTCTTAATTTGGAGAAACACTAGCACTAACAATACCACTGGTGTGAGATAGAGGCTACCAATTGGCTCCACTATGGTCTGATTTGTTTACGGTCATTAGGTATCACAAGATGTATTTGCACTAGAGGTATTTGCACAAGACATCTGGGACCTTTCTCTAGAGTGGTACTAATACCTTGAGTGTTGATATGGTACAGGACGTCTTTGTACCCCGGTGCAGGGAAACTGGAGTGGTACGCACGGCAGGTGTAGACTGCGCTCTCGTCCTCTCTGGCCATGACCAGCTGGATCTTACTCCAGACGCTGTAGAGGCGATTGTGGTCGGAGAAGGGTCCGAAGTGTGTGACGGTGCGGACCTGCTCCCCGTCGTTCCTCGACCACTCCAGGTGGACGTCCTCGGGGTAGAAGTTCTCCACCCGACAGCAGAGAACCAGCAGCCTCTCCACCTTGGGGATCTGAGGGATGCTAGAGATCTGGAGGAAAGACGGCTCCACTGGAGGTGTGTGTGTGTGTGTGTGTGTGTGTGTGTGTGTGTGTGTGTGTGTGGTGAGGGGAGTGGGGGGGGTGGTGTTACTTGATTTGTTAAGAGTCATCAACAGATAATACCGATGTACCAATTAAGGTTAGACTGAGATTGGATTTTGAAGGCTGATAGCCATTTTTGGACTGAGGCTGCCAATAGCCTTTATTTTGTGCCGATACTCAGTATATCCAAATTTGACAAAAAAAATGCCAAAATTTACAAGGATTCAGTGTTTTCCCCCAGAATTTCATTAATTTAGACCATGGGACACCAAAACTCTCCACTGAAACCCAGAATGGTATTAATAGCAAAACATATTGCTGCCTACAGTCCTTGTGTGGAATCCGATCAACCGAATCCGATTAACAGCGTCTTGACCAAGTCTACTACTCTACCACTCTACTAATAAACTGCAGTTGGCAAATGGATAACACTAGTGCCAATGCTCCACATCGTTATTTTAAGCAATTGTAGTTTTAGTTCTACAAACATTTCTCTGAGGCAGAGCTGCTCTGGAGGCAGATTGGTTGACTTAAACGTTAATGGGCGGAGCCAAAGAACAGTTTTTCTGGATAATTAGCGTTATACTCAAGCGCAGTGAAAAAGGGTAAGAGGAGGAAGCTAACATTATGAAACCTATTGCTTTTATTAACTGAAATCTAGCCATGCAAGTTATATCTAGTTAGCCTAGCTGACCTTCCAAGTTCAAACTAGCCTTACAAGCCTGTAGCTATCTAGGTAAGCTAGTTAGCTAACCTGCTGACCCTCCAATATCATGAATGCCATGGTCATGAATGAATGTAAAAAAAAAAGAAGTCATTGCCATTTATATTTTTTATGTATATTTTAACCAGCGTTCCTCCTTTGCCATACAAGTTTGCCAATTGGCTAACTTGCACTGAAAGTCTGTGGTTCTTTAGGTTCTTTGGCTCCGCCCACTGAGGTTCAACTCAACCAATGAGATCATTTCTCTGAATATTTATGAGCAGCTCTGCCTCTGAGAAATGTTTGTAGAACTAAAACCTCAATCTGCTCATTTTTTGCTCAGTTATACCACTGTTAAAACACTGCATGGAATAAAGTTTTTTGAGAATACTGTACGACCTGACATGGATATGATATGACAGAATTACTCACCCTTCACATTGACAGTGGTCTCTTTAATGATCCTCTTGCCCCTGTACAGCACCACACACTGGTACGTAGTCAGGTCTTCAGTGACAGTCAGACAGACAGTCAGGACGGAGTCTATATGGTGTCTGCTGTCTGACTGGAGGGAAGCCTGGTCGCTCAGATCCTCAGCGACCAACGCTAGATCTGATTCTGACTGGGTGAGCGAGACCGGGACAAAGTCTGCACTGGTTGCTAGCTTGTACCACTTCACTTTCAGCTCTCTCTGTCCAACACTTCTGATGCTGCATTTTAGTTCTGTTGGCACCTCTGCGTATATGATGCTGGGGTGGATGATATCAGAGACACTTGGTGGAACTGTGGAGAGAAGTATGAACATCATTACACATTATGATAGTGGTCTCTCCATCTTGATTCTTGAGACTTAGTCTTTCCACTACTACAGGTACTACTACTGCTAATACTACTACCGCTACTACTAATATTACTACTATTGCTACTGCTGCTACTACTAAACATAATAATAATAATTAGGATTCCACTGATATTGGGTTTTGCTGACATTCAGTGTTTTTAGAATTGACCATTTTCATGCCAAACAATTCCAAAAAATGTAAAGTATTTCCCCCAGTAGTAATATGATGATTACTACTTCTACTAATAACAGTAAAACATCTTCATACTTGTGTAGAATCTGATCAAATTGTTGCATTAAAATCAATTCAGGTTGAGAGCTTTCCATAGACAACCAGTATAATATTGAGCACAACAAAAACCAGTGTAGTATCTATTCCACTGTAAATATGTAATCAATCAAACTGCATCATATCCATCATATCAGAGGTGGACTGCCTGGCTGATATCTAATTGTTAATTAAAGGCCAATGTCAAAATGATACAGTGGCAAACTGCTATATTGGTCTAACTCTAATAATAGTAGCCTAATACTTGTTCTAGTTTTTGAAAACTACATGTAAACTCTATGTAAACAGAATTGCATGTTTTTGCATGAAGTGGAGACCTACCTCTGTTGAAATACCAACAGAGAAGCACTGTGCCTCCAATAACAGAGATGACCACCAGCAAACTGATGACACTGGTAACAGCTATCAGTGTGACAGCGTTATAGAGAGGCTGCACTGGAGCTACCAGGAGGAGGGAATTGAGAGACGTATTAATAGAACATAATGATGGTACTAGGGCATAATGACTTGAACTCTGTGGCTGGAGAACAGAGCAATGAAGCCCCACCTTGAACTGTGAGTGTGACTGTTTTGCTGTAAACGCCGCTGTAGGTTTGGTGTTTGATCTGGCAGACCATGTGGATTTCTCTACCCTTCACTGCTGAAGAATGCACTGTGATGCCACTGCGAATGCTGTAGGTACCGTCTGCGTTGAGGACGGCCATTTCGGTGCAGACGCGGGAGAGGTGTTTTGCACCGGCGGGGACCGTGTGGGAGCCATTTCGGATTTGCCACGTCACGTCCAGTTTCTCTGGGTAGAAACCTGTAATGTCACACTGTAGAGTCTTCTCCTCCCCTTCTGCCACTGTCGCTTTTTCCGGGAGCGACACTGAAGGTCGAGCTGGGAGGAGAGTTCAAACAGAGTGCGTTTACATCTTGTTCCGTGTTCAGTTTGACGTGCTAACTAGCCCAGAAATACTGGCTTTTTAGATGTTTGCTTGAAGAAAGAGTGCTTTGGAACTCCTTCTCCTTCTCATTTTTCATTTCATTCTTTTTCAAAACACCATGCACAATCCAAAGAGCACCCTCAACAAATGCCTCCACACACCAAACCCCAATATCAGCACTCTCTAGCCTCTCAATTAGCGCAGATGTAGAATAAGCTTCAATTCCCAGATCACCGAAATTACAAGCAACTAAAAATAACAAGGGGTGCAAAGGTCAGAGCTCTTCAAATATTCCTGTGACCATTGAAAGATCATGGAAAAGTGAAGTGCTAGGAAAAGAAATAGAATAAGAGCTAGGGAGAGAGAAAGAAGGGACGTTTTTGAGAAAGCCCAGCTGAGAGGGGAAATGGGAATATTCAGTGTGCTGCAAAAGAAAAAGATACGATTCTTCTTAGCTGGTCAGGGCTGATACTCATCAAACCTCTGAGAGTATCAGCGCTGATTTCGGATCACAGATCAAGTCTCCTTAATATGTGATTCCTCAAGACTTTAGAAAGGCAAAAGCGGTTCTAGATCAGCTCGTCAGGTTGTGGATACTGATCACAATGAAAGTGATCTGAGTAAAAGATTTTATATCACGATAGTGTCCTGCCAAAATATCGCAATATACGATATTATCGTATATTAACACGATACCCAGGTTTTTTTGGGGGGGGGTATGTTATGTTATTTCTTTGAAAATAACATCAAATTTCTAGGCTATAATATTAATAATTATTACTATTAACAGCCTAGAAATTTGATGTTACCATTCAATGTTCGATATCGCGGGAAATATCGCGATATTCGATAAGATTGAATATCGGCCCAAGCCTAGAAACAGACAGACGTATACCCAGCACTTCCAGTGGAGTGGCCTCTGTGTAGACTACAGGTGTGATGATTCTGCAGGTGTAAAGCCCCTCGTCTCCCACGGTCACGTTGCGTAGCTGCAGAGACGCGTTGCTCCGCAGCAGGCCCATTTTGTCCACCAGAGACCCGCCTCGGCTCACGTGCGCGCTCCCGTCCTCGAAAGTGTACACGACGCGCTTGTCCGAGCGCTTGTCCACCACGTTCCACTCGATGGTGAGAGTGCTCCACTGCACGAACTTGGACAGTTTCTCGAACCAGCAGCTGAGAGTCACGTCTGTGCCAGCCAAGACGCTGAGCTTCCTTGTGGTTTGGGCCGAGGAACCTGAAAGCACAGAGGGGTTGGTCTGCAGTTCAGTGCAAAGCAGCATGTGATGTGAGTGAATAGGAAAGAAGTTTGCTAAAAACAGGCTTTCATGGACAGAGGGACCATCTGTATACTGTCAATACAGATGCAAACTAACCTGACTTTGTTTTCTCCACACACACTATCCTAGTGAAACTGTCCCAACCAAACATCTACACCAGTGGTTCTCAATGTGGGGTCTGGGGACCACCAGGGGTCCTTGAGGGGGTTCCAGTGGGTCCCCAGCAAATTGATGAATTGTTAAACTTCACTATTATTTCATTTAGAAGAAGTTAACACAATTAAAGAATGTAGAAGAATGACTGTTTTGATCATAGTTTCACTGTTATCTCTCTACCTACAATACAGATAGTCACGGAATTCTGGACAAAATCGTATCTGACCATAAAAATATTCTCAGATTTGGGTCCGAGAGACTAAATCTCATTAAATGAGGGTCTGTGGCCCTAATGTGGACTACATTAGGGGTCCTTGATATGAGAAAGGTTGAGAGTCACTGATCTAACACAGGAAACTGTGCGAAAGACAAACACAAAGCTTTGACCTTTGCTCTACACTGTGAACCTGACCATTCTGCAACACATGAATAACGCGTTTCACTCTTACCTCTACAGTGCAAAACAATGACTATGACTTTGATCATAATTTCCATGTTTCTTCGGTGCTCCATTGGAATTCGAGTATCAGTTAGTCATGGGTACGCATGGTGAGAGCGATTATGTAATCTTTGACTCACCCGTTTCCGCCAAAGTGCATTCACAGTTCTAACCGCGTCCCTGCACAGATCATAAAATGTCACGTCTGTGCCATTAAACACCCTGTGTGGTTTGCAAGCATGCAATGACTTATGAATATATGTAATTCATAAAGATAATTCAGTCAATTCTCATTTCTCAATGGCATTCCCTTTTTTCATTTCAGCATAAGGATTCGTTATCATGGGTGTATGGAATTTCTCAGAAGTCTGCCTTACCCACTGCAGCTCAACTACAACCTTAAAGTTGGGGCTGAGCATTAATTCAATATTATCATTTATCATCTTTCAGTTCAATTATCATGTGATGAAATAATATTATTGTGATACACAATTTTGTTGTCTAACTTAATGACAAATACGAATTAGTCTTCCACGAAATGAGGTCTGAAACAAATTAAGGAGTATTATTTGAAAATTAGTTTTGTCATACTTTATACCATGCAGTTCAATGCAATGAACATCAATTTGACAACATAATTTCTTATTATCATGATATTCATTTTATCCATATCACCCTGCCCTATGTAAAGTTACTGTATAACTTTTGATACTGGCTGAACCCATTACAGTGGCCTTCATCACACAACACCTGATAACAAAGAAAAGAACAAACACACCAACACAATAAGCTCATTTATTACAAAACGGCTTTTATTTTATGATACTGGCATAACATCCAACCATTTCCTGTACACAATAATAGAGCTTTAGCAATTGAATGCCAAGAGAGGCTTGTCCCTGTACACTTTATGATCTCTCATCCCACCATGGAGCGCTTCCTCCCTCTCAAGCGGACCTCATCCAGCTTCTTGATGACCGCCGAGGACTTCTTGGACGACGCAGCGTAGCTCTGCAGCAGCTTCTCGAACAGCGCCTCGGTGTTGGGGTGGGTGCTGAGGAAGGCCTTCTCCAGCACGTACAGGTCCACCCCCTTGTCCTCGGGCAGCGCCGAGATGTAGCTCAGGCCGAAGTCGATGGGCACCAGGTCGGGCTCTCCGCTCCCCGCGCCGCTCCTCAGCAGCATGTTGGAGGTGGTCAGGTCTCCGTGGACGACGTCCTCGTCGTGCATCCTGGCCAGGACGCGGCCCGCCTTCGCCACCAGCAGCTCCAGCTCCCGCTCCGCATGGGGGCGGGACTCCTGGGCGGAGGCAATGTGGTCTCGCACCGTCACCGCACCCACGATTTCCTCCAAGAAGATGCAGTGGGAGGTGTAGTCCACGAAGTAGACCACCGGGGCAGATATGCCTGAGGAGGAGAGAGATGGAGGGAGAATGTTACCTAACTGCATGGCTGAGCTGGTGATTGCTATTATAAAATGGATGGCTGCAAAACAGTTCATTTAAATATTAAAAGGAAAATCCCACCCTCAGATTCTCTCACACTGTTAGATATCATCAGTAGCCTATGTTATGTTCAATTAATGCCAGGAGTTATTTTACCGGCACTAACTATGTATATATACAGTACATAATTATATGGATATGCATTTATTATTATTGTTTGCATTCATTTGCATTTTTGCTCTATAGTTTTATATTATGTACATTACCTTTAATTTTTATCTTATTACCTCTTCTCTTTATTATCTTCTGTACTTATTTTTCCCTGGTACTGTTCTGCCAGTTGCTGCTGTGGCACCCGAATTTCCCCAAGGGGATTAATAAAGTGATATCTTATCTTATTTTGTGATGAGTGTGTAATTTACTTTTTTGTTGCACTTTCCCACAACCTGCCTTGTCTACTTCACAGTGATTTCCTACATTTCCCAGAATGCCTTTCGACAACCCCCCGTGAATGGGCTGTGAACTTGAGCTGTGGGTTTACGTGTAGGTGGAGAGAGCAATAGAAATAGTAAAAGCAATGTGAGTGTTTTTCCAGTTGAGAAAAAGTAAGAGTCGCGCCCCTCACTCAAAACACAACATGGCTGCATTACTGTTGATGTTTTAGATAGCTGAAAGTTTTTCTGCTATCAAACTCCTTTGTAGCTGCTGGAAATATCTGACGTCGTCTATGTTTGGCCAGTAACGATGGGAACAGGAAAAATACACCAAACAAAATGCACCCAGAAATACAAAGGCACACCACCAAAAGCAGTTTTTCTTTTCGTCATACCCCCAGTTTTAGCTAGGTTAGCGCCCTTTTATCTTCCTTTTATGAAGACGTGTATTACCTATAGTAATACGCTCTTAATACTTAAACGCCCGCTCCACTGTACTTTGTAGTGAATAAGTTACAGACGAACAGAGGCTAGTGTTGGTTCAGTTGAACTTGCCTGCTTTCCGGCAGCGCAGTATGGACCGGACCTCCTGCACCGTCCTGCGGTGTGTCAGCTTTTCGTCTAAAACCGGGTGTCTGTACCGTTTCGGGAACCTTTCTTTCACTATGGTCGGCTTCCCTAGAAACACGGTCCGGTACACCCGGGCTTCTGCCCCTTGTTTTAGTAAATCTACTTTACTGAGGAACGCTGGGAGCGCCATGCTTTTCTCCAGGGCCATGTTTACGCCTGTCTTCTTCGTTGCTTCCCTATGCTGCTGCTTCCTCAAGTCTGTTTTCAAATGCTGCCACCTAGTGTCCGTCAGAAATGTAGACAAAGTGTCATGTTTGGCCTTTTTTTTGTTAGTTGTAAAACAATTCTGTATTTTTTCATCTACAATACATTTGGGTTGAGTCTCAAATATGATTTAGTGAACAATGATAAATTAAAACACGCTGTATTTTCTTCGGTAGCTTTCCATATTGCATCTATTTATTAGGTAGTCTACCATGTTTTAGGGATCCTACCATATTTTATATATTGATTTGCCTTTGAACAAACCCTATGGCGCGCGGGTGGTCTGGTGTTTACTACTACTACTACTACTACTACTACTACTATACTGACTATTACAAAAACAACTACTACTATACTACTAATAATAATGGTGATAATAATAATAATACTTGTCATGTTAATGCTGAGCTGTAGGCGGCGTCTCTTTGGAATATTCCTTCCTGGGACAGCTGGAAAGTTGTCGGCCTCTGGCGTCAAACTTCCAAAACAAGTTTCTCGTCTCGCAACTCGAGACGCTCCTGCCACGTCGCTTCAACTTCCTGAAGTGCCTGAAGTCTCCAGCAGCATCTCCAGCACATCAGCTCCAGCACACAGTGAGTCCGTTTCTACTCGATTGCTATTCCCCCAAAGCCGATCATATAGGTTCAGTAGGTGCAAAACGGGAGAAAGTGCCTTAATGATATGGCAATGTAGTACTACTGCATCTGTCTGTCCCGCTTGTACCACAGCCTCCATAACGCCTTGTGTGTGCAAATTGCCTTGGTGGTTGAATAACGGGTTTTTACTTTGAATGTGAACAAAAAACGCTTATTGTTTCTTGTGTAAATAAGCTGCAAAACGGTGACGGTGATTACTGATCAGGCAAAGAGCGTTTTACCTTTAGAAATTCGGTGTAAAACAAAAAAACAAAACAGCTTTCCCACTTTTGACCGGTTTAAAATGAATCTACGGTAAGCCCATAACACATTTTACAGGGATACCATGCAGATATGACAGCAAAACTATAAGTCCCAAAAGGAATATTATAGGAATGTAGTGATGCCATAGAAGATAAACTACCATAAAATGCGATAAGGTCACTATAAACTCACTATTGACATTAGGGATGCTTCTTTACAGTCCAATCAATTATGTGTTATCTAACCAAAACCTGAAACCACAAGATTAGAACAAGTGATGCCATTAGTATGGATCCATTATGGACAATGAATGGGAGACAGATATTGTGCACCCACATATTGTCTTATATTGAGTTTTAAATGTCCCAAATGAGCTATATTCTATGAAAATCCAGTCAGTTGTGAAGCAGAAAATGAAGCTTTATTCCCAGGCATTTTCCCCAAGCTTCTCCAAGTCAGCTGCACCATCTTTCCCCATTCATTCTCTATGGAGCAATTTACCTGAGATTTTTGGGGCAGAGTTGTTGACCTGTTTTTTTTCCTGTTCCGATAACTTCCTTGTTTGCAAGTCTGGAAACAATGCATTCATTCAAATCAGACTGAACGCTGATGAGTCATGACTGCTGTATTTCAGAGAGACACGGTAAATTCCTTCCTCGTTGCTCTGTCACCATCAGGTGAGGACATGTGTTGTGTCCCCCGTGAGGTAAAACAAGACAACTGATTTCAGTGTGTTTTGTTGAGCCCATCTCAAGTGGGCTCCCTAATGAAATCATGGCAATCAACAGCAGGGTTGTCATGGCTACAGGGGCTGCGATGGGCTCTTTTGGACTCCCTCGTCTTGTCTATGAGCCACAGCAGGACACAAGGCTCCTTATGGGTGCCAGACCAGCAGAGGAAATCATCCACCTTATGTTTTATTTTCTGTTTTCGCAGAGGATGTTTGCAGAGGAATTGAGTCGGACCTGCCTGGCTTGATTGAAATGTGCATACCTGGAGAAGGGACATAAGCAATGGGTAAGTTATTTCTAAAGGGTCATATTTTCAAATTCAAAAGCTGTTTCGTAAGAATGTTCATTTGTAAAAGTGTAAGTATGAATTGTTTTAGTATGTTGCACCCTAAGTTCAGGTTTGATACTGAGCATATTAGTCTAAACCTACTTTTGTCACATACAAAAAAAAAAATATTACAGTCATCACTGGGGATAATAGAGATTCAGGAGGTTTCATTTGTAGTTTTGTCTGCCTCATTTGCATATGTGTCAATAGATTCTGCACATCAAAGACTCACACCTAGATCTGAGGAGCAGCTGCACACCACTTAGAGTGATGGATCTGTGTTATTCATGTAGAGAACACGGCTCTGACATTATTTATCCAACCAAAACTCATTATGTTCAACAATGTGATTGATACATAAATCATTCAAATATTTTCATAAGTCTGCTTTCACATGAATCCGCAGACTGAAATGACGCTCCTCGAGAGTGACTTTATTAACTTTGTGTTGCACACATGAATAGTGGCTTCTTGTTTCCATCAATGACTCCACGACAGCGTAGCTTCTCTTCTTACACAGAAATGATTTGATGTTCTCTCACTCTTAAAACATGGCTGGCTACATCTTTAGTCACCTTGTCTGGACTCTCTAACCTTTTTAGACCTTGTCCATTCTTCAGCCAATCACAGGAGAGTAACACAACCTCATGCAACACCAGCCAATTATCAGACCACTATCGTTTTTCATATACATACTCTCATTTGTCCTTAACACTGGTTTAAGATCCAAATTGATATTCTCCCTGGCCAATTTGAACAATAATACATCCAAGTTTCGATCCTAACCTTTCTAACTTCAAATGATCGCAGTTATACAACACACTTTCACATCGTTTCAACCACATTGAGTTTCCCCTTAAATTTCCTCTGAAGTAGCTTCAAAGTTAGAATTTTTTGTTTTTTCCGTACTGTATAACAATGTCACATACATATTCTGTATCTGCTCATTCCAATGCTTCATTGAAGCTATAGCTGCTTATATTGAGTGAAATGTTCAAACCCAAGGCGTCATTTTTTATGGCTCCACTATTACATCAAATGGAAAAAATCGAGATGTTTGTGCACCATGCTATACACATTTTCCTGTAATTCAGCCTGACATGTTTAGTATCTTTGGAAACCTTGGGATCTTGACTAGGATTTATAATAAAGTTCTGTGGGTTTGAAAAAAGCTTGGCTGCAAAACATGTGTTTGTACTGATGGTCCTGCACACGGGACCGGCGGGTAGAAGTGGTTTTAATAAATTCACAATCTGGGAGCATTATTCCAGTGTGCAGAAGTGCTGCCAATCAATGTGTTGTTGCTCAAAAGGTGGCATGTGAATGTTTCCTCCTCCCCAGGTTGCTCCATCCTGTTGCTGGCCAGTGCAGTGTCCACTCTGGGCGGCCTGGTCTTCGGGTATGAGCTGGGCATCATCTCGGGCGCCTTGCTGCAGCTCAAGGCGGAGTTCAGGCTGTCCTGTGTCCAGCAGGAGGCTCTGGTCAGCGCCTTGTTGATCGGGGCCCTGCTGGCCTCCGTCGTGGGCGGCGGCCTGATCGACCGGCACGGCCGCAGGAACTCCATCCTCCTCAGCAACGTCCTGATCCTGACCGGCAGCCTAGTCCTGCTCAGCAGCTCCTACCCGGCGCTGGTGCTGGGCAGGATCACGGTGGGCTTCGCCATGTGTATATCCTCCATGTCCTGCTGCATCTTTGTGTCCGAGCTGGTCTCCCCCGACCGCAGGGGCTTGCTGGTAACTCTGTACGAAGCCGGGATCACCGCGGGCATCCTGGCGGCCTACGCCATGAACTACATCCTGTCCGATACCAAGGGAGGGTGGAAGTGTATGTTCGGATTAGCTGTAGTACCGACTCTGGTTCAGCTGGCCTCTATATGGTTTCTTCCGTCCAACACTGGAGAATCCTCGAGCCGAAGAGAGGGCGCTCAAACCGAAAGAGACCTCATGAGCCCGACTGAAGATCAAGACGCAGACTCCAACAGAGCTGACAAACAGGCGCAGTACAACGTCATGTACCTCCTCCAACGCAAGGACAACATGAGGACCAGGACCATCATCGGGCTCGGCTTGGTGATCTTTCAGCAGCTCACAGGCCAGCCCAACGTTCTCTTCTATGCCTCCACCATTTTCCACTCGGTGGGGTTTCGGAGCAACGCCTCGGCAGTGCTCGCGTCCGTGGGCTTGGGGCTGGTCAAAGTGATCGCTACTCTGATCTCCATGGCGTTGGCCGACAGGGTGGGCAGGAGGCCTCTGCTGATCGGCGGATGCTCCGTAATGGCGGTGTGTCTAATAACCATCGGATTTCTCAGCGGACGTTCAGCGCTCGACACCAAGAGGCCTTGCGTTTCGGAGGACTTCGTCGCTAACGCAACATCCCTACCTCATGTAACTCTTGACAGTCAGTCAGTTTTGGATGCGTCTCTTGATGAGAACCACAGACTCCTTAATAAGACACAAATTGGAGATGTAGCATTTGGTAAAGTTAGAGATAAACCATTAGAAACTGCCAGCTCTTCCCCTCTGGCATCTTCTCCAGTCGTCCATGGCACAGTTGTGAACTGGATCATTCTCATCTGTATGATGTTTGTCGTCAGCGCATACTCCATCGGATTTGGACCAAGTTTGTATATTCCCTTGAATTGGGTCATTTTGGAGTTTAGAGAGAACTGTGTATGTCTATTAACCCATTAATGACTAACAACTAAATTTAGTATGTTAAGGAAATGGTCCACAGATTTTTTTCTGTTAGAGGTAAAAACACAAAATTTGCAGAGAGAACTGCCAAGACATGTGGCTATGCATACCAAAATCAAAATTTTGGATTTCACATATTTTTCATGCCTTTATTGGTAGACAAAGTTGTTTTGTTTTTTTAGATTATCAAAAAATCACAAAAATTTGTTTAACATTAATTTAACATACTAAATATCAGATTTATGCCAGATCAAAGCATATATTTAAATTCAACTTGTTCTGAATCCAACAGTACCAAGCACTTGATACAACTCCATGTAGTTTTTTAGATACAGCCATTTCTGTATCATACTATTTTTAGTCGTTAGTCACAAGGGGTCTCTGATTTTAGCAGTTTTCACAAAAAAAATAGTGTAAACATAGGTTCCCATGATCACATGTTCAAAAAAGATTTTTCACTTAGGGGCCAGATAGACTCAAGTAAAAATCAATTATAAAAATGATTCTCCAATGTGTTTTCAGGGAGAAATGATGAGAAAAGTAGCTCCACACCCATGCGTTTCCATGCATTTCTATGGGTTTTGGATATGAATGTATTCCAATGGGCAAAGATTCATGAGCAAAAAAATAAAAACACCTCTTGAAAAATAGGTAAAGAATTTCAGATCTTCATACATTTTTCTACACACATGATCTGGGCTCTGAGAATATAGATTCAATATTGAGTTGGGGTGACAAATGGAGATTTAAAATAGATATTTTATTGATATTGGAATTCCCATAGGAATACTGTATAAATGGCGTGTAGAAATGATCAAGTGTGTAGAAAAAATAATGATCTGAAATTCCTAACCTATTTTCCAAGAGGTTTTTTATTGAAAATCAAAAAAATCATGGCAATGTACACGAGATCAAATGTGTTTGTAAACAAGTCTATAGAAAGTGTGTGTGTGTGTTTGTATGCATGCTTGTGTGTGTGTGTGTGTGTGTGTGTGTGTGTGTGTGTGTGTATTGACACACATTAAAAAAGGTACAGAGGTCATTTGCCCATTGGAATACATTCATACCCAAAACCCATAGAAATGCATGGAAACGCATGGGTGTGGAGCTACTTTTCTCATCATTTCTCCCTGAAAACACATTGGAGAATCATTTTTATCATTGATTTTTACTTGAGTCTATCTGGCCCCTAAGTGAAATTTTTTTTTTTTAACGTGATCATGGGAACCTATGTTTACACTAGCTTTTTTGCGAAAACTGCGCAAATCAGAGACCCCTTGTGACTAACGCCAAAACTGTATATTAAGAAAAACTTGTGCTGTGGCCTCATATTTTGACCGATTTTAAAAATTCCAACGGATTTGTGCTCAGCGTAGCTATTACTTTATGTGCTGCAAAGGAAATTTCAAATTTCCACCGCAGACATTAATGGGTTAAAGCTAACAGACTAAATGGCAAAGTGGGGCTGCAACAGAGAAGAGCATTCAAATCCCACTAATTGAGACACCGTAGATTCACAATTTGTCCAAATGAAATTCCAGTGTCGGATATGGCGATGAATCGAAACTTAATGCCGCGTTCACGTCATCTCTGAAGAAGCGTAAGAACAGGACGACATCACGTTGCTACAACTTAGAAGCCTTCAATTGTTAAACTCGTTGGAATGCCCACATCTAATATCATTTTTATTCATGAATTTAAATTCTTGTGCCTCTCTCGTTCCTTTGGTATAAAGCATCACAGACCGTCCGGGTTGGTAAAGTTGGTAACAGTTTACTGACATCACTTCACAGGATTTCTGGGTATTGAAGTTCATGTTGAGCTACCGCTTGCTGCCATTTGGAGCCGCCAATGTGCAAAGTTGCCTAGTGTAGCTTTAACTCACTTAATAACTTCACTTTTTCCAGTGAACGACTGGAGCTGGGATACATTATGCTCTTTTGTTTTTCTTTGACCAGTGACCTGGCTCGTCCTGAGCGAGATATTTCCGGCTGGTGTCAGAGGAAGGGCATTTGCATTCACCAATTGCTTCAACTGGGCTGCCAACCTGCTGGTCACTTTCTCTTTCTTGAATGTCATTGGTGAGTAGGAGCTGACCCTCTCTGACCCTCTCTCACACCTCAAAATGCAACATTTAAATAATTTGATTTTGTTGGACTGTTTAAAGACCTGCGGACAGACGTGGGGACTCGAGTCACAGGACTTGGACTCGAGTCAGACTCAAGTCACAATTTTAATTGCTTGAGACTTGACTTGATGCAAGAAGAGAATACTTCAGACTCAACTTTGACTTGTACTTTGATGACTTGAAAAGGTTTCTAAAGTCTTGACTTGAGATCTTGTGTTTGTGTAAATGACTCAGATTGAAAGTGATGAGATTTGTTCCAGCAGACGACTGAATTTAAATTCTGTTTTCTGAATTTATATGGAATGATTGAATTTATTGAAGTTGAAACTGATTATAGAAATCAAACTCATGATGCTCTTACCAAGTTTTTATCCTGTTAAAACAATATTGCATTGAAAAGTCCTAGATATTTAGTTTTCTTTAAGATATTCAATTGATACTGGACTCTTTATTTGTTCTGACTTGTCTTCGTGTTCAACATTTAGACTTGAGACTTGACTTTAATGACATGGACTTGACTTGGAAATCTACATTTAGACTTGGGACTTGACTTGAGACTTGTGCCTCAAGACTTGAGACTGACTTGGGACTTGAGTAAAGTTGACTTGGTCACACCTCTGCCTGCGGATATCCTGCATATTCTTGAATTAATTTTGCAGTAGTTCTTACTTCAAACTCCTAAAACCATGGTCATAGAGTTTCTGTAATTAAAAGCATGTTCAACCTGAAATGTGAAATGATGGTGAGCAGAAAGTGAACTGTGTGTTTTATCCACAGATGCAATTGGTCTATCAGGGACTTTTCTTTTGTATGGGATGACTGGTGTGGCAGCCGGTGTTTTCTTCTACTTCATGTTACCAGAGACCAAGGGGAAGTCTCTGGAGGAAATAGACAAGGAGCTGTGTTTAAATAGGTAAGATCTCCAGTCTGGTTCTCTCTGATAAGCTGAAACTTGATTTCCAGCCGTGCCGAGACGCTGTGCGCTTTGCCTCGTTTTGCAGGATACACCACAGCGAGGAATGCTGCAGCATCTTCAGCCGGAGAATCACCTCTCTTCAATACCAGAGAGTGCACTGTCAGCTCAGCACCCCGGGTTGAGCAACTATGTATTATTTCAGTATTACTTTACAATATTGTGTTTTACAAAGGACATTCCATTTTCACACATTATACACAGTGAAGAACTAGGTGATTGGTACAGCTCTGACTGCATACGTGCATCATGATGGGTTGATTTTACCATTATTGCACTTGAAATTCAAACAGATGTGCGTTTGTGTGGTGTCACTGGGAAAGTTAATAAAGCGTGTTTTTGCAAGTCTTTCTAAGTATGCTGTGATTATAATAGCTATCAAATTGTCACTCTTGCTGGCATGTAGATGAGACAGGGTGTGTATAAGTCCTTTAAAATGTCTTAAATTATATGAATTCAAGGTCTTGAAAGATCTTAAATACAGTTAAAGATGGCCTTCAGGTCTTAAAGGAATAGTTTGGTATTTTGAACCCTGGGCCCAAATAACATGTTTTCAGTCATGATCCCCATTAGTAGAAACCAGAACTTTGCTAGCCGCCTGCTCCGCCCGTCCGGTAACACCGGGAAGCCCCCTCCTACTCTACTGCAATAGAAACCTAGGGGCATAAGCCACAGTCTTTGAAAACTATGATAAACGTTGTTTTGCAAAACACAACACTCATAGTATAATCATACAGTATGTTATCTTGAAAAAATTGTAAAAAACAGAGCTTTCTGTCAGCAGTTATTTTTGGATTCTTCTGGTTCTTACACCGGTTTAGAAGGTGAGAAAAAATAGTTTCTGTCCAAATAGAACACAACTATTGACAGAAAGCTTGATTTTAGGGGCATATGCCCCTAGGTTTCTATTGCAGTAGAGTAGGAGGGGGCTTCCCAGTGTTATTGGACGGGTGGAGCAGGCGGCTAGCAAAGTTCTGGTTTCTACTAATAGGGATCATGACAGAAAACATGTTATTTGGGCCCAGGGTTCAAAATACCAAACTATTCCTTTAAATACAGTTTCAGAGGTCTTAAAAATGATGTTTTCTATAGTGCTACTTCTCTAATGAGATTTGCAAAAAAAAGTTACATTTTGGAAATCAACAAAAAAAATTTCAGTCCATTTAGAAATGTTTGCTTCCATAGTATTTTGGAAGAACAAGTGTCAAGTTCTTTCAAATGATGGATACCTCAGTTACCTCAGAACAAAAGTCTTCATATCAACCCAGTCAAGATGAATGATATTTTGATACCCGTTTATCCCTCATTTCATTTTTTTTTTGGCCAAAAATGGCCTTAAATTTATTCTAACTGGTGTTAAGGTTTTTCAAAGCCATAAATGTAACTTTTTGAAACCTGCGAACACAATGTGAGATAAATGAGGGTGACAACACCATGGTCCGTATAATCATGGACATAGTAAAGTAGTCAGATGTACCTGATAAATAAAACACATGTTTATTTACACAAATATTTTCAAATACTAGTCTTCTACATAAGGACATAAAAATATATACAGTGATGTAGGGACTCATACAGCTCCGTTATCTGGTCAATGTATACATGTTTTGAATTCTTTGCATTTTCAGGTTTCAAATGAAAAAAAGGATGCGTATGTACAGCAGGGTCTAAAACTCACACTTTCAATCTCTGGCACTAAAACATTGGGGAAAACTTCAACCCTTCAAGTTCTATTCAACCTTGTAACTTCAATACTTCCCTCAATTTGTTGGTGAAATATATTACCGATCAAAACTTACCCACTGAACTAAATTTAAAAAGAACTGGACTTTCCTCCAGCGCTAATAGCACTTCAGTCAACTACAAGTGATTACATCATGTTGTCATGTCATCGTTAACACTAGAACCCATATTGTCAACCTGCATTACAGCATCTCTGTAACTCTTTCCCACAAAGCAAAACTACGTTTGGTCAGTCTCCTCTTCCCAAGCGATTGAGTAAACTTTGGTTATATCTTGAAGTAATTCAAGGAAAGCCACTTGAAGTCATTCAAGGAACTGGAAAGCAGCACGTTTGAGAAACCATTTCAAAAGAACCTGAATGGACAGCTTTGCCTGGCTTCCGAGAGATCATAATATATCATCAATCAAACCATTTCAACAGTGAATGAACCTTATCCAGCAGTCCAGAGCATCTCAATACAAAAGAAATTAACCGCAAAACTGAAAATGGATGACGTGGGGAGTCGCATATCAAAAGAAGACTGGTTATCTGGTTTGGTAGAAAGGCAAGACAAAACTACTCAGGCAGAGAAAGTGTTGAAGTGTCATTTTGACTTAAGTGAGGCGGCATCAGTGTTCACATACACCTGGAGCACAGAACAGCACCAAACACTTCCAAAATGCTGTGAAGATTGAAACTTCTGTAAGGTGTTTTAGACTGGTTTGAGGATGGAAATTGCTTAAAGTGTTCTCGCCAGGTCTCTCGCTTTGACAACGCTGCATTAGTAAACTATACAGAATGTGCTCCTTTTGGTCCTAATGGCTAACGTGTCTTTCTTTTGCCTTCTGCTAAAGTACCTATTTGACCAGTGTCTTTAAAATCCAACCTAAAACACAGGGGGGTGTGTGAGACCCCGCATCAGCCGTGGGTGACACTCGTTCTCAGACTCAACACGCACGCAAACACACACTCCTTTGTTATCACTACGGCTTGTGGAAAAATGAAAGGAATACCTGTATATGTCAATTACACAGAACATTCATTTCATGTCAGGTTAACACGTTCATTCGAGGGGGAAAAAGGAACGGAAAGACATCTCTCTTTTTTTTGACGACAGCGCCCTCCAGGAGGTTGGCGAGGAACGGCCAGACTGAGTTCGGTTGGAGTCGGTGAGGGGCTGGCAGAGTGGCACCCGTCTGGTTTCTCCCCGGGCTGGGTGGCGGTGGGTGGGGAGATGTGGGGTGGGGCGCAGGAGGGGCAGGGGGACCGGTGCCGGGCCGTCACTGGGGGGCGCCGGCAGCAGCGGGCACCGGGGTACTCAGGGCGTTGGTGGCAGCAGACAGGACAGGCGAGCCGCTGAGGGGGCCCAGGGCAGTGGAGGCTGGCAAGGCAGAGATACCTGCCACAGTGAGCCAACGAGACCAGTCACCAGATTAAACAACTAACATGACTAACATGCAAGGTGCAAAATGGAACACATTAAATACAATAAAGTGCTTCAAAGTAATAGTGCTTCAGTCAAGAGCAGATACTGTGAGACCACCGCTGACCCAACTCATTTAAAATTAAGTTAATTCTGCACATGGGAATTTAATTCCATCACTCTTCTGCTGACAAACAGCACATTTAATTCTCTGATTATCTAATGCCAGCAGTATACTTAATGTGTTGGATGGATTACTCTGCAATGGAATTACCTTATAAGTAACCAGTTATGTTCCAAAGTACTCTATATTAAAAGTAAAAGTAGTGTGCGTACTTTTTCTTACCCTCTTCAAAAATATGCAGTAGCAATAGCCAAGTGTGTTGTTTATCATAGTTTTAAAATGTAATGAAACTGAACTGTTGCTTGCTTTTTAAAAATGGTGAGATAATCTCATTCATATCAAGCAGACTTAGATTGCATTTTTTCAGAATCAGCCACCGAGCCTTTAAAGCCATTAAAAATGAAGTAATCAAAAAAATAAAAAGTATATATATTCAGAGCTTCCATGCTCAAGTTAGTTACTGATCACTAACACAGCAGTATAAAATATTTTTCAGCACTCTGTATCCGTGTGTTCTCACCAGTAATCATGCTGGCTGTGCTTACAGCTGTATTCCCACTGGGCAGGTTCGCCGATCCTGCCATGCGAGACTGATCTTTCACAATGGGGACTGTGGGAATAAAAAACAAAAAACGGCAATTGCCATTAGAACTTGTATAATGTTCCGACAAATTTTTTGTTTTCATTATGGAAAAGGAGTACTGGCTATCTTTGTGGGCTTACAGAAGTAAGGGTGGTCCATGGCCTCGCGGGCGGTCAGCCGGGCCTGGTGGTCATAGCGCAGCAGTTTGTCCAGAAAGTCCAGGGCCTCTGGACTCACCAAGTGCTGGTTCTCACTGTGGACAAACCTCTCCCACCGCTTACGAGAATGCCTGGAGACCAAGAGAAACACACTGAGCTCTAACAACGAGCTACCAGGGCTAAGCTGTGAGAGAAAATAGCATTCCCATGGATTGCTAACAAGCCAGATGGATAATCAGTGTGTATGGTCTATGATGGGTTATGATTGGTTACCTCATGGGAAGAAAGCAAAATTCCATTTCAACAATAAATCTCCCCGAGTTTGTACTGGGCATCTCTCCTACTAGAGGTTCACGACACCAATTTTTCAGAACTGATTTGAGATTACAGATTACTTTTATTAAGTAGACCAATCCAAGTAATACTCAATTTACAGTCATTCAAGCTGCCCAATATTAATAATTCCAGGAACAATTACAGAAGTGCATCAATTGTGTTTATTCATTTTCTAGAGACTAGAGGTTAGACCTAACGAAACAGAATGGCATTTAGCCTGTATAGCCACGGCTCCTCTTCTAAAACAATAGGTGCTCGGCCTATGAATGTGAGAAATGGCAGTATTTCATCATTTTCACGCATCAGGAAAAAAATGTTCTTCCTACTACAAAAGTTTTTTTATGCTTATCATGAAGGTATCAATATCAGGACATATCGATTCATTTGCTGATCCAGTAAGAGGACTTTGGAGCTGGACTGGTGACACTATAGATACTACTGACGCACCTCTTTCTCCTACAATTAACATGTGACTGCAATAACACCCCCTACCTTCCCAGGATGTCGTTGAAGCGAGGTTCCAGCTCAATGTTGTACTTGTCGATGTAGTCGTACAGGTCTTCTGTCCCCAGCACCTTGGCTATTCTCACCAACTACAGGAAAACAAACAAGGAAGCAACAACTTGTCAGCTCTATGGCAGCTTCTTAGGCTTTTACCAGTAATTAACAGAATGTTTCGGACTAGAAGGACATTAAAGTGAGGTGTATTCATGTATGTTGCTCCCTAGAAGCCCTGGCTCCATTTTGTTTCTTTCAACCTGTATTCAAGTCACGACTGTCAGCAAAGCACACAACCAGCTTGTTAAATTCCTGCAGCTTTTTTCTACCCATGATGTTTGCGACAGACATTATTTGTTGGTGTATTTACCTGGTCATAGTTGTCATGGCCATGGAAGAAGGGCTCCTTCCTGAAGATCATGCTCGCCAGCATGCAGCCCAAGCTCCACATATCCAGACTGTAGTCATACATCTGAAACACACAGACAGTATAAACTTCTGAGGGAGAGGACAGATAGGACAAAAGGAAGGGAAATACAATTTTCCTGTGATCCAACTTCATGCTCCTCAGATCCTCTATCCCCTCTTAACTGAAATCTACCCAGACAGACTCAGTCCAAATAAGCATTAGTGTATTATGGAGGCCCATAAATGATGCAGCCCTATTCTGGGACAGTCAGCAACAAATATGTCACCTTGTTTCAACCTGCAATTGTAGCGCCCCCCTTGGCCCATTCAGTGTAATTCTGAAAATGCCAGTGGCTGAGATGCATCATTTTCAAAGTTTCATTAAAATCTGATCAGCAGTGTCAGCAATCATCACTCATGTCCTAGCAGATGCTTAAAAGGGTAACTTCAGTATTTTTCAACATGGACCCTATTTCCCCATCTTTTTGTGTCTAAGTGACTAAAGGGGACAACAATTTTTCAAATTGGTCCAGTATTGAGCGAGATCGCGTCAGCCGGCAGCCGTGAAACGAGCTGCAATGTAATCCGACGGGGCAAATCGCACCGTCAATGTACGTCCACTAAAAGTTCTTGTTTTTGCCACTGACAGGCTCAGATTGTTATTATAAGTGTCTGACAACATTATGGAAAGGACCCTACAGAGAAATGAAATGTTTTTCTTTACCTTTCGCTTGATCCAGTCTGTGTGCAACCAAGTCTTGCTCAAGTCTCGTGAGAGTTGAGTTGTTGCAGGAAGTTACACACAGACTGGATCAAGGGAAAGGCAAAGAAAAACGTTTCATTTCTCTGTAGGGTCCTTTCCATAATGTTGTCAGACACTTATAATAACAATCTGAGCCTGTCAGTGGCAAAAACAAGAACTTTTAGTGGACGTACATTGACGGTGCGATTTGCCCCGTCGGATTACATTGCAGCTCGTTTCACGGCTGCCGGCTGACGCGATCTCGCTCAATACTGGACCAATTTCAAAGATTGTTGTCCCCTTTAGTCACTTGGACACAAAAAGATGGGAAAATAGGGTCCAGGTTGAAAAATACCAAAGTTACCCTTTAAAGCATGCCAAACCCAAACCAAGAATACCCCCCACAGCCATACCTGGTAGTCCACCAAGAGCTCTGGTCCTTTAAAGTAGCGTGAGGCCACCCGGACGTTGTACTCTTGCCCTGGGTGGTAAAACTCAGCCAGACCCCAGTCAATAAGGCGCAGCTACGGATACAGAAAAGAAGCAATTAGCTTCAGCAAATGGACACAGTGCATGCATTATTGCTCAACACCATTGCCCTGCATGTATTTTTTTTTACGGTCATTCCGTTTAAAAAAAAAAAAAAGAAAAATCCACCCTCTGATACTCTTATGCTGACTACGTTTACGTGCAGGCTTGATTATCCATATAAACTAACTAAAAAGTAATTGGGTGCCAACTGTTTACATGCAGGATAATCCAGCACTTCCAAGAGGATTGCATTTTCAACTGGATTGGCATTGGTCGGTTTATTCTAAAACAATTAGGTGTTTATAAGAGGTCCTACCATTGGGAATAAGTGTGAAATAGTCTGATTAACACTAGCTGTGGTTACATGAGACATTTTTTTTTCCATTCTGAATGAAATCATTCCGAAGGAAGATTGCCACGCAAGTGTTTACATGAGCGCTAAATATAATGATCACATTAAGATGTGCGTTTACATGCTCCACAGTATGTAATTATAATAAAAGTTTCTGACATGTGCAAAGCACCAAATCCAGCACTCTAACATGGGCTTACGTTTTTAAAAGATGGACCTGCGTCTGTTATTTCTTTGCTGCTGTTCTTTCTGATGAAGCAACAGTTTTATCAAAACATACGACTCCATAAGTGTCAGAAAAAGACGTTTTGTTTTGCCCGTGCAATGATTGGGTCCATTTGTAATTTTTACCGCTGTAAACCGAAACTGGCCCGGAGAGGCGGAGTCAGCACTTGATATAAAAACGGGCCTAACGTTACATCAAGCCCGAGCGCCCCGGGGTAAATAACAAGCACATCCATTCGAATCCTCCCGGAAAAAAAAAGGGTAACGTAATTGACATTACTTACGTTAAATGCGCGAGCATGTGCAGAAAGAGGTGAGATAAAGAAAGTGATCGGAATGAGTGTTTACATGATGAAATTTTATCCATCGACCGGATTATGAAAGGGTTATACCACCCCTCTCAAACGGAATGAAATTTCATTCGGATCGGCCAGTTGATTCTGATTGAGGCGTTTATATGAGGCATTTTTATTCTGATTGGGCTACTATTCTGATTAAAAGGCTCCATGTAAACGCAGCTACTGTTATTTGACTGCATGTAAACATGTTAACATAGTCAATGTTAAATATCATCAATTTGTGATGTTTAATGCATTCCACGAGTTGTTTTGTGATGAAAGGTAATTTACTTTTTTGTTGTACCCACTTTCCCTCAACCTGCCTCGTGTACTTTTACTTCAGTTACTGATTTTCTATGCTTCTAGAATGACTTTCAACGACTCCTGAGAGAAGGGCGTTTTCTGTGCTGTATACATGTAGGTCGAGAGTGACAACGAAGAATGATTTTACAGTCGATAAGAACAGAAAGTGGAGAGACCAGTACTGTGGTACGTTCTACTGGTATTGTCTACTCAAAATGAAAGTGACTGCAACTCCAGTATTGTTTGTTAACACTCACCTTGCGGTGTTCATGATCAATCATCACATTATGTGGCTTTACATCCCTATGCATGATTCCCATGCTGTGGCAGTAATCCAGGGCCTACAGACAAGAGCCAAAATTACCCCGTTATTCAACAGTCACAAGACAGTCTTTTCTCCCATGTAATCCAATACAGGAAGAGATTATAAAAAAAAAGTCTACCAGACACACACAAACATGTTGATGGCTAAAATAGAAGGCTGGTACTGTATGTGAAAAACAAGGGTTTTATTCAAAAGCATACACACAGATAAAATGCTTTATCACCCTCAGGACATTTTGTAGGTTATAGATTATGAGTGGAGAGGTAATTGTGCAGGCATTTGAACCGGATGACTCGCCTTGAGGATCTCATACATGTAGAATCGGATGTCATAGTCAGTCAGGGTCTGGTACAGTTGCTGGAGATACAAACAAACGTATTAGCCTTTCTATGATAATCTCCTACAACACTAAACAGACAACACACATTCACTGAGCAGTAGAGCTGAACAATTAATTGAAAAAAAAAAATCGAAATTGTAATCTGCAATTTCCAAACCGCAGAGGCTGCAATTATTTGCTTAAGAGAGAGTTTGGATTTCTAAAAAGGTGTTTTAGGTCCACTATTGGTGAAAACCTTTCATCATACTCAAACTCAGTAAATCCTGCACACTGACATCTATTTTTTTTTATCACTTTTCTTTAAACAATTTTAAAGTTTTAATGTTTTATGACAAGAAAAACTTGTAATGATATGAATCACAGTTTAAATCGCAATTGCAATATTCTGTCAAATAATCACAATTAGATTTTTTTTTGTTAATATCGTTCAGCCCTACTGAGCTAGCGTTGGGTATCAGTAGGATTTTACCGATTCGGGTGCCATTTTTGATTCTCCTTATCAATCCAATTCTTTATCAATTCCCACTGTATACATTTTCAGGGTTTAAGAGACTACATGCAGCTTTGGTGGAGTTGACATTGTTGTATTACTCAAGAAAGACATTCATTCCTTTGTAGAGTTACTTTTGTCTCAGAATTACTTTTCAAAACACGTTAGACATACTTGGCATAAAGCATTACTTAAGAGAACAAAATACAAGAACAAGTGAAAAAATGCAAGTAATTGGAGGTCAACATCACAGAACAAAAACAAAATATTTACCACTCACTGCATTTACCACTTTATTGGGTCGTTCAAGCGCGCTCTACCTGTAATTACAATATTTCCGACCGTACTTGCAGGCAGCATCTGCTTGCTACCATAGTGACGGTTGCTGCAGTGCAAAACAAGTGTGGCAAATGTAGGAGATAATGACTCCATCGATTCCGGTGGACTCGGCAATTTGGAGCCAAAACTAAATTGGAACCGGATCTCGACACCCAGCCCTATACTGAGCAGTCACACATCACTCACTTCGACCTGTGGGACTGTGCCAGTGATTGAGGATAGAACCAGAAGATGGGTAACCTTCTAGCACCGAAGACATAGCACTGGACTTTCTTATTCCTCCAACACATACACACACGTGTATGAGAAAACAACGAGTATGCCAAGAAAGGAGGTTTCAAATAATCTCTCATTAGATAACATGAAAAATCTCATTTCTGTCCTCACAGTAAGGCAAAAGAGAAACATGGGTCCTACCTTGAAGTCTGTGTTGTTAACATGTTCAAAGACCAAGGCAGGCGTTCGAGACTGAAACGGAAAAGGGTTTTGCATTACAAGTGTTGTAGTCTCAACACCACTGATCCATACTTACCACTAGGCCTGGCCAAATTAATCTATTCAAAGCAGCCACATTATAGTAAGCTAAGGTACTAATGCATTATGCAAATGCTTTATGCTTACCAGGTGTCCACACTGCAAGCAACACAATAAACAGGGCCTCATTTCCTACAGAGCTGAGTGACCAGGAAAAAAATGGGGGGCTAGGGAAAATTTTGCCACTGCTGAACTTTTCACAGTCAGAAGCCATCAACAGCCAATCAGATTTCAATCAAAACCACCAAGCAATTGGATTTTAATCTGTTTCCAATGTGTCTAGAGTGCATTTGCACCTAGATCTTTATGTGGATACGTGCAAGTGGGCTAATATCCGATCTCTCAATATGCATTTTAATGCCAGGTGTAAACGGGGTCCTCGTTTCCCTACCGATGCCATTTCATTTCATGATCAATAGTGCCTGGCAAGTGCAAGATAGACAAGAAGTTGATTCCAGTCATTCAAAATTATTTGAAAGACCACGGGAATAAACATCTCAAAAATGATGTTTGGAGAACACTTGCATCCACCATTAGGGTCGTTGGTGCTCTGAAGTAATTGTTTTTAAATTTTTCCATTGATTTTTGATTAATGCTACCGAATTAACTCATCAAAATGTTATGAAAGGCAATACCAGCAGCGAAAATGACGTGATTTGCCTTTTGAAAACTTTGTAGCCACAGACTACTAAATGGATGCAATCAGAGCCACAATCGGTCAGAATAGAGTGACCCATCAACCAAGTTGCTCACAGTGTGAATGCAGGGTATGTGGAGCTTACTAACACAAGATAGGCAGACAACACTATAAACAGGTTAGATACTGGTATTTAACTTAAAGCCACAGCTAGCTAGGTACTTACAGACACATATTTCCAAAGCCCAAGTGAAATCGATAAGCTTGCACAGGTGGTGAGTTCACCATGCTATTGGTACAGTAATGTTATTTCAGAATCTCAAAACTGTTTGGGGATTTTAATGTCATTGGGAAATATAATATCTAATCAGGAAGACACAAAAACATATCCTTGAAATATGGTCTCTGCTACAGTCAAGATCAACCAATAATGTCCATTCATGTGCTCAAAGCATCAAGCACTCATGTGGATGTTCTCTACTTACTACAGGGTCTTTCACAATATCGATGAGGGAGATTATGTTGGGACCTCCACGTAGATTCTCCAAAATCTTTATCTCACGCTTGATTTTCTTTTTCTTCACCGGCTAATGAGAGTAATACAAGGTTAGATAGAAGAGTTTGAGGACAGAAACCGTCTACACCTGAATCAAGGCTTTTACTTCAACCATGGCTGTCATTGTATGTTTTACCTTGAGTATCTTCACCACCACCTTCTCGTTGTTGGTAATGTTGATTGCCTCAAAGACTTCACTGTATTTGCCACGCCCCAGCTTCCTCACCAACTGAAAGTCATCCTGATTTCTGTAAAGATAAAGACAAACAAATGTCAACTGGGATTAAGAGTCACAAAAGAGCCTACTTTGAACCGTGTTTGGGTTTCGACTGAGTATTTACCCCCATTCCACCACATGGGACTCATAGTCCCAGTACTCCCTGGGCCGGTGTGTGTTGACCTCGGTGTACACTCGGGCCCGGCTCGGCACGGGTCCTGACATGTCCGACAGCTTGGCAGAGATGGTGGGGAACTCTTACCGCCGCAGAGGATGGTTTGGAAGATGGGGAGGGAGGGAGGGAGGGAGGAAGAGGAGGGAAGGTAAGGGGGGAAGGGGTTGTTCCCAACAGGGCAAGGGGTATGGGGGGCTTTGGCTGAGGGCGGGGGGGCCACCAGGGGCACCTTCGCACAGCTGATGGAAAGAGAGAAAACCAAACATTAGGATGGTCATCTCCAACCGTGTGTTATGGAAGGCTCAGAGTCTGCAGGTTTTCATTTCAACCAATCACTACAGCAGCTGATTTCACTGATTAGTTCCTCATCTCTGGTTGAAGGAGTGCTAATCAGTGAAATTACCTGGTGTAGTCTTTGGTTGGAATGAAAATGTGCACACTCTTGGACATCCATGGCACATGATTGGAGATCCCTGCATTAGATAAACAGTCTAACAAGACAGCATTTAACAGCATCTTATCCAATAAAATTGCTCTAGACTACATGCTAGCAACATCATGGCTTAAGGCTTGGAACCAGTCATTGCAGATAATGGCACATTTTTGGGAGCACAAACTCTGGGCAGTTTAAAAACGGTGGGAAATTACCTTTTTAGTCCAATGGCCATAGTGGCAGGTCAATTAATGTAATTTCCTAGCCAATTTCACCATTTTACTTGACAAAGTGGCTGGCAGAGTAGACAAACTTAACCACAAATTTACCTGCATCTGGCTGGTGTTGAGTATTCATTTTACACGCTGTTCACCCTGTTTCAAACATCACCACTCCCCAAAGTATTGACATGCTGTTAAATTACTAGGGCAGGAAGGGATAAGCTGTGCAATTATTGATTTTATTCAAATGGCCAAATCCATTCTCTGAATGTCACACCACTGACAGAACCACCAGAGCAACTTTATGCATTAGTCTCTTTTCACCCCGTGCATCATCAACAAATACCATTGTAGAGTGGCAGAAATGCACTGACATATTTTGGCTCATATGTCACATGAGACAACTGTACCATATTTAGCCTATATTGGTTAATTTAGGGTAAGAATTGACGCAAGCTGCTGGATTTTAGTGTCTTGACTAGCAGGTGGGACAGTCATCTGCTAATGAAGTGATGTGCTGCTGGATGAATGTAGGGTAAACATTGCTATCCATTAGAATATTAACATCCTGGCTACCAGCAATATAAGAAGTAATTGCTGCCCTTCGTATTGAGCAACACCAATAGCTGCTCCAACTGCAGATATGACTATGTAGTATGCAGTTAATGATCACGGGCATTACTGTATGCAGGTGGCAATATACTGTGGACATGTGCAACACCAAATATTCTTTTGCCCATCTGGTGCATTCAATGTGGCAATTGGTTGTGCAAAGGGATATATTTGGACAAAGATGTGGCATGATGTCTACCAAAATAATTAGCCACTATAGTAGCATAGATCTGGATTTCCTAATCCCACTGGACCAAAAAAATGGTGTTACGTCAGGCTTTGAAGTCATTCCCATTACATTAACCAACAAACATTTATCTCAAGCCTGGTCCACACAACATGACTGTAATAATGTCAGAAAAAAGAGGCGATAGTCATTAGCTAAAAGCTATGGTGTGTGTGCTTGGCTGCTTTGCTTGCCGCTATGAAGCTGCAGGGGAGCACAGCGTCAACAGCTAGGAATTCCTAATGCCTGACTAATGTCCAACCAATTTGGCCTGTGCTAGCTAACCTGAGTAAGCTAGCAAGGTTAACTGTTAGCTGACTGCAGTTGCTTAACTAACCAACTTCCATTCTCGCTAACGCTACATGCACAAAATGTAGCATTCTGTAACGTAACTTGCCAAGCTTCTGTGCAACAGATATCTAAGCTAATTTACTTGCTCCACATTAGCCGTCGAGTTAATTGACTACCGTTACGCCGCCGGCGGTAATAACGTAACAGCTAGCTAGCTAACTTCTTGTCCTCCTATTGACAGGTAAAGTGTGCGGCTAGCTAGCCAACCCTCCTACCAAACAGCACGCCAACATTAGCCAGCTAACACTCGCTGATAAATAGACTCAGGCCATTGCCACGATACATTTCGCTCCCTCTTGTATGGAGATAATGTCACGGTAAAGTCCATTCAAAAGTCTGAAAATGTAATGCTTATCGACAAACGTACACACCTCACAGAATATGACTTAACGACCCTTTTCCGAATCGATAGCATTCACTCATAGCCTACATCCAGTCAATCCATCAAACAGCTCTTAATTCAATACAGTGCGAACTTTTAAATTACCAGACTTTTGAATGGCCTTTGGTGTGACGTTCTCTCCTTATAAGAGAATAGAAGGTATCGGGGTTAGGCGGGCCACATCGTGCAAGCATACACCTCTGCTAGCCTGCTAAGCTGCAATAGCTAGCGCAAGCTAAATTAGGCTAGCTCGCTAGCTCTCGCTGGTTTCCCGGGGCCGACTCTCCCAGAGAGAAGACACGTCGGCTATATCAAAAGCAGGTAACGTAGAACTGAATATTTACCTCCTTGATCACTTCGACGACCGAAATTCTTCCCGAGACGCTTGGGTTTTGTCAAGCTAACGACTCTCTCTTCCCTCTGTCGCCGGTGTTCCCGCTAGTGTGATTTCTGCTGTATCAGAGACAATATGGCTGACTACCGCCACCTACGTCCCCCAGCGCTGGAACGGATGCGGTGGAGGGACAAGAGCGATACCATTCAGCTGCAGAGTCGCGGAACACACGCCTGGCTGCGAGTATGTCCGTCTGAGCGGAAATTAACCTGCTTATAATGATATCCGTTTTAAAAACAGGAAACAGTTTCAATTCGCGTTATAGCCAACTGTGACCATATCATACATTTATAGAACGTGTTCCAATTAATATTTGTTATTTATTGTTTAATGCCTTGTTTAGCGTTAAGCTAACTTCCGTTTCAGCAATTTTGCCTTCAAAATAAAAGCACGGAAACTGACACGTTTGAGAATAAGAATTTTAAGACATTTGGGTAAACAACAGTACAGAAGCTTGTGAAAGTATTTAGGGGTCGTGTAATTTCAATCTACATTTAAAATAGAGCTGTACAATGGATTAAAAAAGCATTATTTTACCATGGTGATGGCACTATGAGTAATTAATGTTAATGGTGAACTGTGAGTGTACATTCCTCTCTTTCTCCCTTAACAAAAACTATGCCCAGAAGTATTGTGTTTATGAGAAGCATTGTTTTTCTCACAGGAAAGGATTTGATCTTGTGGGGGAGAGGACAGTATTACACAGTTTTGTCACTGCTTTTCATGTACAAAAATGAACATGTCGATGCCTCACTGCAGAAGTATCACCCCCCAGGAGGTTATGGATCACATTTTCATCATAATAGTGATACAGAGAGAGGAGGGTGACACAGAATGTTGTCTAAAAACACATACATGATACATGCAGTAGTTATTTAGAATGAGAATTGCGACAATTGTACCCAGAAGTTCAACAATCAGTCAGTCAGAAAAAGAATAATAAACCAATCATTCATAGGGGGCGACATGTTTACTGTTGCCTTGTATATAGGATTTTAACTGCCCAACAACATCAAACATCAAAAGTGAGAGATATCATAAAGATAGAGTGTCTGAGGTTGTGATTAAGTGTCACTGTAAAAAAAACCAAAGTGAAATCTGTTATTCAACAAGAAATCAGTCAATCCGTCAGAAAACAGCATTCTTACTAAACGCAGGGTGTTTCATTTCCTTACCATGTCCAACAGGGGGCGTCCCCACAGCACAAAAACCTACCCAGACACACTGTAGGCTACTTCAGCCCACAGCTCTACCAGGGCCACACCTAATGACTAATGCTAACACATCATCATGCCACACTTTGTTTTATAGCACTGGAACAGATAGGGATCATGTCTGATAAGAGTCTAGATAAAAAACAAGAGGTGAACTGGCCTTTACCACCAAGGCTCCTGGAGCTCGGGCTGCTAAATCTGTATCATCTTTTAAATCACGTCTTAAGACTCATTTTTGTAGACTTGTTTTAATGTAATGATGTTTTATTAGTTGTCTTTGACCCCTCCTTTTTCGGTTTTCTGTTTATCGCCTTACATTTATACATCTTACCTTGCTTTCATTGCATTTGCTGTCAATTTTGTCAGTTTTTTACTCCTTTTTAAAGCACTTTGTGACTGTATTTTGAAAATGCTGTAGAAATGATTATTATTATAGGCCACATGGTGTATGGTTGCAAAATAGGCTGTTCCTCTGGATAAAACTCTGGATAAAACTGAAAAGTTTATTCCAAAATGTTCCACATCAGTTAGGCCAGTATGTTAACTGGTAAATAATAAACAGGTAAATAACTGAACTCACTATATCCTACATAATGTTTCTATTCTGTAAGGAAAGGCTTTTAGTAATAACTTTTACTTTCATGCCAGCAAAGCAATAAACCAGTAGGCGACAAGTGACATTTTAAAAATGGTAGAGATCTCATGTTGGAGTCGTTCAGTGGAAAAACCAAGTTCGGATGACATCATGATGTTTTGCTTGGCGTGGGACACTCGCTCTCGTCCGACACACAGTAGGCAGGTCGAGGAGGTTGCTGGGGGGCAGCAAGTTTCTGTCAGCGAGACTATTCATTGTGCTCTTTGGGGCCTTGATTGAGGATATCCTCTAAACAATTGCTCTGGCTGTTGAAACTGGTTCAAAGTTTCAGACGTATACTCTTCCTCCCATCCATCTCGCAGGTCCACGAGGCTCCAAGCCATAAACAGTTGCATTTATTGGGCCCGAGCTCTTTCTCCATGTCTTGTTAAAATGCAGCTCTGCAGTCTTCCTCGCCTATTTTTTCCCATGCATCATCATAGCTTTATTAATATATAGCTTTTCTTCGGAGTAGAGAGCAATTAGGCCCCTAAAAATCTTTGCAAAACCATACTTTTTGGTTTACTGACAGACCAGCAAACTTTAGGATTGAAGGGAAATGCACAATACAATGTGAATAAAAATATCATCTGAGGATTATATTACTCCTATCAGAATCAGCTTCATTGTTTGGAAGGAATGCGACTTGGTGGGTTTCTCATGTAGGTTACTTAGAAATTTAGGAAACAGGTCTCTTTCAGAAGTAGCACATAAAAGAAAGTAGTTTACAAGTATAGGTGGTATATAAAAAATTTAAAAAATAGAGCAACTTCTATACAGTAGCCTATGCACACGGTTCTCTGTTGGAACCTGACTGACTGCACCGATAGGAAGCTATGGAAATCAGTAATAGACAGAAATATGTACAGATGTAGAGAATATTGCACTGGGTGAGTGTTTTGAACACTGCAAGGAAAAAGAAAAAAGGTGTACACATGATGATCCACTCCACCAGCAGCTTTATATGAGAGCATTGGGCTGTGATGGATGTGACTAAGGAAGTCTGCCTCTTTCCTCCCACAGAGCGGCCTGCGCAGACATATTGTTGTATTATTTTGACAGGGGGAGAAATCGGGCTTCACATTAGTCGCCTTTTCACCTCTGCATTAAGGACCCCCGCCCTAAGGTTGAGCGCAGGAGTGGGAGCCAAGCAGAGAGCAATCACGGCCCTGCCCCGGTAGACTGACATTGTCTGCGCTAATGTCTCAGGCCGTTCCACCGCTTCCTCCCCACTGCATGCTGGGATTGGAAACAATAGTCCCGAGAGTGTCTGCGGCCGGGAGGAGAATGTGTCAACAGCATCGCCCGTACAGCACAGAACGCACACCCACACACACACACACTTGTTAGGGTTAGACCGATATATCAGCGTACCGATATTGGAATTTCATGCTTCTGGGTTTCAGTGGAGAGTTTTAGTGTCCCATGATGGTCGAAATGCTGTTTCAGAGGCTTTTCCACCCTGACAAGAGTGGGGGAGCATGAAGATTAAAGAGGTAACTGTAATGTAGGGGAAACCGGTAATAGAGGTGACAAAAACGACAACAACAATAACAACGGCTGAAGTAAAATGAGGATTCAGAAGCCGTTTGATGGGGCATAAAGGTGCAGAAATCCTGAGTTGACGAACAGATGTTAGCACAGAGATGGAAACGAAGGCAAAGAACCAGAAAAGGGAATGGAGACGCTTTTCCACAAGGCAACACAGCCAGTTATGTGATATTGTAGACAAATAGCAGACGGTTCAGACGAGTTCAGAGCCAACGTGGGCCTTCCTTTTTATCCCGCAAAAGTGTCCTTTTTTCCATATGAACCTGCCATAACGCATTTCCTCAGCAAATATACAGCGGTCTTAAAAATATCGGTATCAGTATTGGCCTTCAAACTCTCCTATCCGTCGAACCCTAACGCAGACACACACACACACACGCTCCAGTGTCCTTCCACTGTCTTTGGCTGCTGCAGAGGATTGGGTCGCTCCCCTGCTCTCCCACTCCACCCATCAATGGAAAAGAATCGTAAAAATCGGAAGCGGGCCCGTCCAAGGCCTCGTCCCATGAAAGGGGCCGCAGTGCGTGTCCGATGGCGATTACCTCCCCCGGCAGGCAGGTCGGCCAGGAAGCTATAGGGTTGAACAAGAGGCGGAGAGGGGTGGGGGTGGGGTTGTCTACCTTGTCAAGCGGTTGAGCTACAGCACCATAAGGGTCTGTTTAGGGCTAAAGCGTGGTGGAGGGGAACTGTATCGCAATCTTAGCCCTTCCTATTTGCCCCATGGTATCCTCCGCTAATGTCTACCAGATGGGGCTGGAGATGGGGGAAAGCGCCGCTGACGACTTTGACAGGATAATTTACGCTCCGACGGAACTTTATCCTGTCCTGTACAGGGATATCACTAACTTTAATAAGAAATCACACCAGTCATAGGTGGCTGTTCCAAGCCATTCCCTCAGCCCTCCTGTAATAAAGGATTCACAATGGTGTACAATAGCAGTGAACTTTTCTCCCTCTATCTCACCACTGCTTTTGCCCTGTCCTTATTTACTTGCATGCTTTTTTTGCATAATTGGCACTATTGTTGCTATTTATGGACAATAGCACTGTAATGCTGGTGTCCAGCACCTGCACCTACTATCCTATAGTTAGTTCTTATACACTCAACTCTGTTCTTGGATAGCTGTATAATTATACCTATTTATACTCTGTTTATTCCATTCCAACTGTGTACAGCCTTTTTCTTTTTTTTTCTTGCAGTGTTCAAAACGCTCAGGACCCAGTGCAATATTCTCTACACCTGTGTATATATATATAGTTTTTTTGACAGTTTTTGCAGTCAGTCAGGTTCCAACAGAGAACCATGTGCATACTGTACAGAAAGAAAAATCTATTTCAGAAACTTAAATTTACAAAAATGGATATATATATATATATATATATATATATATATATATATATATACATACATATATATACCATTTATACTTATATACTATTTTCTTTGTACAAAAAGAGACCCATTTTGTAAATTTTAAACTTTTTATATACTATTTTTATAATTTTGTGTCGTTGATGTTGTGTTGTTGAAGTCAAACTTCTTCTATGTACAAACCTCGGCCAATGAAACCGATTCTGATTTCAGCCGGCCACGCTTTCCCACCCAGGAATTAAAATTAGCATCGAACGAGCGGCGGGCCATCTGGGCCTCTCCGGCTGATTTCAAACCTGGCACTGACCCAGGGACCCGGGCCCCATAGGGAGGGCCTCGGCAGGGTCGGCCACTCAGGCCTTTTCCTTCCTGTTCCTCTATGACATCTTCCTGCCTGGGGGGCCTCTGGGAGCCATTCGGCGGGCTCCGCCGGGCCCCTAGAGCTGCAGGATAAGCTCACACAGCAGCTTCTAATTAGACTTTAGCACTGACAGGTGGAGAGAAACCGGAGGGTTGGGATGCTTTATGCAAGTGTGCAGTTATTTGTGCCGGCCCCGAAGGACCGCGAGTGCAATAACTTACTTCCACAGGGTGTATTTCTAAACATCACTTCACGGGTGATTTAAAGGATTCAGTTTAGTAATAACTGTGTTGTAAAATGTTTAAAATCTGCGATAAATCTCATAGTTGGCTCTGACTAGTGTCTTGTATTGCACCGTCCAAGGTGATAATGAGTAACTTTGAGTGGTATTTCTGACCACATGCAGTCCTGTTCTAAGCACCAAATAGACCCTAGACATCAGATAGTGGCAAATCACCATGTACACGTTACTCCATTCTCAACATACGCACACAAACACTCACACGGTCACATTAGCACACACACCCTCGCACATACATAAAGACACACTCCATTTGATCCTGCAGCTGTGGTAGTGAATTCAGAGGGTTTCCTTGCGTGCAGGAATTCATACAGGAATCAAAAGTAGAGCAACCTGCACATCATGTACCTTGGTCAATAAAGCCTCAATGAATCATCCATACACTGAGATAGATGCATTAAACACTTTTTAACTCGTGCACCTGACTTTCTTTTTTTTGGTCCAATTGAGAGATGAATTTTGCATCTATCTCAGCACAGGGACGGATTCTCACACACGGAGTCTCCCGTCGCCCCGCTCTCCCGGTGTGATCTACAACATTAATTCATCAGCAGCTGTGTTTGTCTGGACACAGGGTGCTAGGTGATATTAGCTGTGACTGATCAACACCACATGTGGATCACAACCCAGGAGATTTACTACTTGAACACAGTCGTGCCAAAGATCAGACTTCTACTTTCTATATTTTCCTGGATACCGGCCCCAAATATTCCAAACGTTGAATGCGGCGTCATCGGCGAAGGCGCGATTAGCAACGACTTGAGTTGCATGTGATGTACAGCTGAGGCTTTTTCCAAACATGAGAGTGCACAGCTTTATGGACTAACAGATACATAAAGGGATATTTTCAGCCATAAGATCAAAACTAAAGCTCTGCCTGTTTCGTTCTGAGGTTGATCTCGTTGGGCATGGCTCCAGCAATGTGCTACGGTCCCTGATGATCCCCATGAGTAATCATCACTCACTACAATAGATCCAGCAACGCTCATTTGTGTCTTTCCTGTTTTGCCTTTACCTTTTCCCAGAGTTGACTCGGATTCCGCGTGATTCATGCCTTCCTAACTGGCAGTCCGCTGCACATACCACCCTGACGAGGCTTTCTGTGGTCAGATACTGCTGGGACACAACTATTTCAGAGAGACCCTGCTGAGGAGAAGATTGATTACTTCCTCTGTTGAGATTCCTTGGCATTACTCAGACGGAGAAGGTAAAACTGTATTGGAATTCCCCATATACAGCAGGTTTCCCCTTCTGAGCAGTTACAGGCAGAAGATGCCAATCATGGTTGTAGTGGTTTGTTCTTTGGGGTGGGGTGCAGTCCTGGACTTCCATATACTGTACGTGTTGTTTTATTGCCATTTTTTTTAAATCATGAAGACAGGTTTGAGGAGAGGTAGGATTGAAGATCAGCATTTTGCATCTTTACTAATCACAGCAAAATTGTCAGTGTTAATTTAACCCTGAGAGTGTAGAAATTTACAGTGTTTACCTCTGATGGGTCCACACTCAGAGGTAATTTAACACTCTAGTTTTGAACAGCCGGCTCAGAGCCAGTTCAGCTATGTGAATGGACAAACCAGTCTCCAATCAACACTGTCAACTCCACATAACTGTCACTGAAAAATCAATCATCAAGAAATGACATAAATTTATAATTCTTATTCTCAAATGATGTGTCTCTATGATTGGGCTTTGAACAAAACAGCTTTTTGAAGGCAAATGAACTGGCTAGATTGAGAATCCCATAAATGGCAGCTTGTAAGTTGTATAAAAAAAATGATACAACCACCAAATTGACGGCAAAATACTAGACAACCATGTCTCTGTAAAAATAGATTTAATTTCAAAGTAGAATACAACATATAATGAAAAAGCAACCAACCACAGTCTCTTTGTAAAGCAGCGTCCCACTAGTGTCTCCTGTTGCAGGAGAAGTACAACACAACCTTGGTGGACGGAGTAGTCTTTCCTCTCACACAACATTCCTCAAACTGGTCTGTTGCAGCAGTCCGTTTCTGAGCCAAGCTTCCCAAAAGCACCTCGGTTTTTAAGATCAGCTTAGTGTCATCTTAAAGGACTACACCGACTTTTTGGGAGTCTGGTCCACTGAGGCACCTCATACCCAACTGTGACATGTGATGAGAGGACTGGTAGTCGGGGTAGTCCTTTAAGAACATGGCGGTGCTGAGATGCTTCTAGAACCCAGGAGCATGTCAGCTGAAGGTTTCCCTCAGGTCTGCTCTGGGAGTAGATTCAAGGTTACTCCAAGCCAGATGCTTTCATCTCCGACTTATTCGCAGCGCACTGCCCCCGTGCATTTTCACACAGTCTCGTCTGTCCTTCACCTGTGAAAAAAGCAGGAAATTGCATCAGTCATTGCTGTCACTATCAATCAAAACATCATTACTGTGAGCCTATAAGAAATATTTTGGCCCAGATGTTGGCCATTTGCTCTCTTAAGAGCATATAAATAGTTTAGTGCAATTACATATCTAGTATCAATAAAAACCCTTGTTTTCCTTTAAAGGATATTTCAGTGCACTGAATGATATGGCACCTATAAATAAACTAAATCCCAACACAGTGATTAGAACGCCAAGATGGACCATGTCCATTTCACTGAGATGCATGCAGCTTATTCTGACTCCACACTAGGCCTATCCTATGACTGTGCTCTAAACTTCCACAGACTTTATTCTCTCCAGAGGATCAAACCTTTGATTTTCTGAAGTGGCTATGCTATAACTTTTCAAACACAGTAGACCTATAACCTGAAAACTACACCAGGCACTGACTTAATTTGCTGTATTTCATATTAACAAACTGATAGCTCCCGTTCTCAGTTCTGATTGGCCGAGGCGTTGTAGATTATCCGATTAACACGCACCTGTGGCAGCATAACGGTTCATTTAAATATTAATGCGCTAAACGAAAACCACCGCTACTGCTACTATGTGCCGCTTAGCTAGTGTTCAAGAACTATAGACCTATTGCTTGGCGGAAGAATGACATTTCATTATTGTTATGATATGTTATCGATAAAATATGTATTTTACAATGGTGTGCTACGTTCTAGCGCCGATATTTTTCGTTCTCTCTAGACGCCATTCAAAAATCTGACAGTTTAATGTTGCCTTGCTAATCGGCAAAGATACACACCTCGTTAAACATGACTTAAGACCTTTTAAGAATTATTAGGGTCTTCTGGAAAACTCGGCATGGTAGTCATCCGCCAGGCAGCACTTTATTCCAATAAAATGTTAACTTTTTGAATTGGTTCACACCGCTCGCTGACACCCTCCACGTTATGTTGGAGGGGGAATATTGGGAAATAACAGGCGAACCGATTTTAAAATTTGAAATTAAAACTAGTGCTACTTTGTGTATTGAATGTACGCCGAATTGAAGAGTGGACTCTAAAGATTTGTAAAAGATCTTAAGTATTGCCTTACCATGTATGCAAGTTTCACGATAAGCAAAGAAACTTTAAATTGTCAGATTTTAGAATGGAGTTTGGCAGGACGCTCTCTCCATATGAGAGAACTGCACGTATCGGTTCTAGGTGTCTGGTGACTTCAGATTTTTACCCCTTTCCGCTGGTTGCTGAGGCAGAACGTGCAGATAGTTCTGGGCTGCTTGCCCTCTCCGCCTCCTGGCATCTCCTTGTAGACAGCGCTCAGGCAGGGCTGGCCGTCCTCCCTCCCGTCTCCTACAACCAGCACGTTGGCTAAGTGCGAGATGTAGCTGGACGCCAGGCGCAGGGTTTCAATTTTGGAGAGCTTTCTGTCCACCGGTTCCGTGGGAATGAGTGTCCGCAGCGCCGTGAAGGCCGTGTTGACGTTCTGGGTCCGGTCTCGCTCCCTGGCGTTTGCGGCGTTCCGCTGCCTCACTACCACACCGGACACCCGCCGGTACTTCTCCACCGGCGTCCCGCAGCAGCCGTAGCCCTGGTCGGTGCTGCCGTCGCTCTCGCTGCGGTTCCCCTCCTCGTCGTCCGACATCACGGTCAGGTCAGCGGGGTAAGAGAAGGGATGCGTCGCCACCGGCCTCAGCATAGTGAAAGCCATGACAGAGAAAGTAAGGTTTCACTGGGGAAAATCAATCCCTTGGTATTTGTTAAATAGCCTACAGCTGCATGCAGGCAAGAGTCGTGCGTAAATGTCGCTGCAGCTGCAGTGTTACGCCTGCAGAAGTCCCTTTCAGATACTACCAGATTGTTTTGACACTTCCTCAGGATGGTCCAGTCTGGTAGTCATCCTCTCTGGGAGGGCTCTTATAGCAGACACAGTAGCCCTCAGCAGTAAGGGGAGGGGTTGAGGACATGCAGGGGCTCCCATCCTCCCAAATGTTTTGGTCTTATAAAATCATAGGCGTCAATTGGGTATAAAAAGGTGTGGACACTTGCCATACCTTAGGCTGAGTCAGTCCAAATGGGGTCTTATTCTTATCGTGGAGCGCAGAGATCAAGAGAAATCTGTTAAGAAGCCATACGTAAAAATCACATCAGGGAGAATTCAGGACCAGTGTTCCCTCTGAGCTGATAGTTTACCTGTGTAATAATGTATCACACTGACCAAATAATAATATCTTATCAGTCATCAGTCATTGCTCCACTTTGTCCGCAGAGTAGACATGCAATCCAAATAAGTGAAGTAGCCTACTAAGTTTTGGTGGCAAATGACATTAGATGCCATGTCTTTGCCGAGCCTTAGGGGTTTAGGGGATTGACGCCCCTTTATAAAATACCTTACAGACATCTAGTGTAGGTCAGTGCTTTGGGATGTCCTTTCAAATTTTGCACTTCCCTTCAAAATCAGTTTTGGGTATAGGCCAAACAACTTAACTTTGACAACTATTGAGTAAAGCAATATGCCTTCAGCATCTCACAGAAGAAGTACAAGATACATGCTAATTACGAAAGCACAGTGGACCCAGCGCCGGCTCCTGTCAGAGGGCCAACGTGAGCGGTGGCTCTACAGTGAGCCCTGCCTCAGTTTGTCTAATGGGTTAAGTGCTGTGGGTAAATAAACACTCAGCAGATGCTGGAGGTGATCAAGCCTGAACTTTCTCTGTGGAAACCAAGCAAATGGCTTCCAGATTGACTGGTCCTGCTGGAGGGAGGGAGGGACTGGTGGAAGGAGAGCGAGAGAGAGAAAGAGAGAGAGAGTGTCATCAAAGGGCCTGTTTTCACAAACACAACCCCTCGACACATCAAACCGGGGCATCGATGGCCCCTGCCCCCCCCCTCCACCCCCCCGGGCTCAGCTGCACCAACAATGGCGACCTGTGCAGAACCTGGTTCCACTCATAAAGCAGGACACCATGGTGTTTTACCACGCTCAGCCGGCCAGCAACACGACCCCGCTGCACTTTCTCTCCCCCCAGCACCACCACTGCTTCACAGTTTGGAACCGTAAATACTTTGCCCGCCCCCCCCCCCCCCCCCCCCCAACACACACACACACACACACACCCTGCACCAACTTAAAGGAATGCCATTAAAAGCCTGTTGAGGTGATTAAAGAACTAATGAAGTGTGTGGTGGGTGGGACGTGTGTTAAGGAAGATGTGAGAATGGTACTCAGTGAGAATTTGGTACTACATGTTAAGGTTTGATAAATAAGGTTTTTTCAAGAGACAACAGATAATAGGGTGTGCCGATATTCGTTATCTTTAAATTTGCCCGTTTTTGTGCCAAAAATTGCACAAAATTGCATTTTTGTCAGGGTGGAAAAGTCTCTGAAACAGCATTTAGACCGTCACGGGACACTAAAACTCTCCACTGAAAGCCATGCTAATGAAATTCTTTTAGGTGGGTCAGCAGCCCCAGGTCAGCAGAGTGAGGCAGGTTTCATTGTAGGTTTTACAGCCTGTCACTCCTGAAGCCGGTTCATGCAAAAAGGGCGGAACCTCCGCCATATCAGAGGTGGCTGACACTGACTGGCTGATATCTGATTTTTAATAAAAGACCAATATCGGCAAACTGATATATTAGAGTCACAAAGAAACAGCAGATCGGAATGGAATCCGAATCCAGACCAAACACAGACGGTGAAAGTGAGAAGGATTTGATGTAATCCGGCAATTTTTCTGACATCAGGCAATAACCCCCCCCCTCCTACCCCTCTCCACCGCCATACCCCACTCCAGTATTGAGTGGCGAGGCGATGAGCGTCTGGCCGGTCAGCGTTAATGCTGTGTTATCTCCTGTGAGGGGGAGCTGCCGGGAGAGACTGTGGTCAGATAACTTGACTCACTGAGCTCATCAGAAACAGCTGCGCCGGGGAGAAACAGGCCTCCTCCTAACAGCCAGCTGCAGCCTGCTGCGAATGGCTTTTTTTTTTTTTAATGATATTTCTGCCTTTCTGCTTTATTAGATGCTGCATAGTGGAGAGTGACAGGAGTGACACGAGAGTGAGGGGGTGGGGATGGCATGCGGCAAAGGTCGAAGCCACAATCTGAAGAGCGCAGAGTTCGCGCGGCCACGGTTTCATATCAACGCTGCTTTTAAAGTAACATTCCGCAACATTTTCATATAAATAAGTGTCAGTTTTGCTACTGTCTATCGCTGATTCATACTGTACAATAGTGACTCAGCAGTTCATGAAAGCTTTTCCACAGCTATGAGGGGGTCCCTCTTTGAAAATGTCTCGGATTGTTACTTTAAATTTTGACAAAATACTTACTCAACACTTTTCAATATTCAAGATTAGCAGCGGGCAAACTGTAGACAGATAAAAAAAAAAATCCATCTTCCTCACCTGACACTACATTTTCCAAAGTCTTTTGTGACCCTAGCGAAGGACATAATGATGACACATTTCATTGTCTTTATACAAAATGCTTATCGGACCTGATTGTTCTCGATGGAGATGAACAGACGACAGTGTCAGTTCATGTATTTTGACCCTCAGTTAACCCAAAAGATGGCTAAACGGTATATTCATGCATCACGCCAAAACTCTCAGGGTAAATGAGTTGGTGTGTTTCATGCAGAGCCAAACGCCAAGGTAGCCCCTAGTACAGTAGCAACAGTATTATCTTTCATTTGACCCCCCAGTGTGACCCCAAGATAAGACTCGGCCTCCCATCCTACCGCTCTCCCTCCCCCTCTCCCTCCCCCCTTTCCCCCCCTGCTTTCCCTCCTGAAGACACCGATCGTCTTACACGGCTCTTGACAGTTTGAGCAACCGAGGCAGGTGGGACGGTGTGTCAGCAAAAGTTCAACAAATGGCCTCAGCCACATTGTCGAGTCGCTTCACCTCTCGTTTGAAGACGATACGAAAGTCGTCTCAACAAAAACCTCCGGTTTAACACACCGCATTCTCCTTTGTTATGAAATGACATCACTGGGAAAGATAGGTCCCAGGTTCCAAATGTGAAAATTCCAGTTTTATAGGCGAACATTTTTCTTGTCTTACACTTACGGCCGCAAAAGGCAACATCAGAGCTAAAATAAACACCTCGAGGCTGTTTTATGAGAGCGGTATCTAAAAGAAGCAGGTGTCTCTCGATCCCGGGGCCGACGAAACTAGTGTGTCATCATCTCCCCCGGGGCCCCCCCGAAGGCCCCCGCGCGGCCAGAACATCAGGCCGAGCCCCGCGGCACAGGAAGCCGACTCACACGCGATGATTCTTTTGGAGAAGCCCACCGCAGCCTTTAATGTCCACCGGGCTGAGCTCGGAAGTTCCTCTGGCCCTCGTCGGGCGGCTTCCTCCGAAGTCGCCTGGGACCGCAGAGCCGAGCCCTCTCACAGGTCAACAAAGTTTATCGCACCGGAGAAAACTACAAGTTGGCTGTAAAACCTCGTCTTACATGATGCGACAGCCTGAGGTTTGATAAAGGAGACTATAAAAAGACCCATCCGTTTTGGCCCTGAGGTCACTCTGCCTGCGCTGGACACGGCGGTCATATCCTCAGCGTTGATTGGCAAGTAGTGTTGACCTGGAGTGATGCTGTACTCCTTTGTTCATTGTGGAAGTTTTATGTTCGCCGGCATGTACAGTAGGGTATGATTGCTTGTTTTTATGGCTATATCCTTTTTTTTCGAAAGACTGGGCAGTAGGGGAGAAAGGGGTAAAAAAAGCGCCACCTTTTACATTTTGTGCTACTACCGCAAAATAAATGTATACTGAACAAAAATATGAATGCAACATGTAAAGTTTTGGTCCCATGTTTCATGAGTTAAAATATCCCATTCACTGTCCATGAAAAGGTTATTTCTGTCAAATCTTTGTTTCAATCCCTGTTAGTGAACCTTTCTCTCAAATTTCTCTCCAATGATTTTCTTATATGAACTGTAACCAAGTAAAATCTTGAAAATTGTTGCATGTTGTGCTTATATTTTTGTTCAGTGTATATTTATTTCAAACAATAATGATATATACTTAAGGTTATTGGGCATGCATGGAAATTGCAACATTTTCTGTAGCTAGTACAGTTTTAGAAGTACAACACATTAAAAAAAAAAGTTTATCTTTTGGGGCAAATTGCCCTAGAGCTAGTGGCACATTTTACCCAACAACACACACACACACACACACACACACACACACACAGCTAATCCGGAATACAGTTATGCCAAATGTATGACCTCATATTGTACCTTATTCAGCCTTCACCTGAACAGCTTGTACACTTGCACTTTAACTGTACATATCACTCATCCTCTAATGTAACTGTACTTAACATCCATTGCACATATCTGTATATGACTCATTGCACATATCTTTATTTTTATTTGTGTTGTATATATTTTTTAGATTTTAATATTGCCTACATTTTTTCTTATTTTTCTCTTTTTTCGTACTCTTACTAGATTTTATGTTGACACCTGCACCAAGAGAAATTCCTTGTACATTGTACTTGGCGAATAAACTTCTGATTCTGATTCTTAAACTAATAGTAAAGCCTCAAATGTATCTTCTTCCATCTACAATATATACAAGAATCATGACGTCTTTATCATGATGAAATCATGTGACAGCAAAAGTTTTAGACGTGGCTCGCTTACAACTTTCTCCATGTGCTGAGGATTCAGGGAAATGAATTACTCTTCCTAAATATGTGATTACATGACTCGTTTTGCGTATGGTTGCCTAGATACAAGGGGTAGCTCATCTTAACCCACTGGTTCAACTTCCCCCGTTCTCCCCTATAGATGTGTGTGCATGTGTGCGCGCGTATATGTGTTTTGAACGGACGCCATTGTGTCCGAAAATAGTCATCTCCAGTCTCCGCTCCGCTGAGACACATAGTTGCATTTCCCATGAGGCTTTGGTGGCCGGGGGCCACCGAGGGCTCAGCCCCGTCTGGTCTGGACTAGCAGCCTGGTTCTCATGACACCCGACCCGGTGGACATCCTGTGGTCAGGCTGCAGCGTTGTGCCAAGACGAACCTCTGATCCACACATGGCTGGGTGGGAAGAGGACATGATACTGGGCACTGCTGACACACCCTGCAGTGGATTTCCACCATTTTGTATATGATGATTTTGACTGACACATTAATACTCTGTGTGTGTGTATTCCCGACCTCCAGAGACTGGGGGGTTAGTGTTTACACGGTCGCCCCCTCTGCTGGTCAGGAGTGGCACTGCAGTGTTAGAAGCATTCAAACATTTTCCGTCTTTACCGCTTATTCCTTTTCAGGGTGGCGGGTGGCGGGGGGGGGGGGGGGGGGGGGGGATCAGGAATCGAACCCACACCTTTTCCCAATAAAACAGCTCATCCTTCATAATCTTCCCTCTGTCATAAGACTGCTACAGCTTATATTTACTTTGATGATAGATTACTTTGTAGCGGCAAGGAGCTAGAAATGAGCAGAGACAATTAAGTGAAAAATATCCTTTAATAGTAATTAATGGAGCATTACATTTTGCGTATGTGCTAAATAGTCAATTAATTGTATCTGTTTTTTACTGGTCAGGTAGGTCAATTCTAGATGTTCAAATATAAGGAGTGTTTCATCTTGTGCATAGATTTATAAGCAAGGGCAAAAGGGGCATTTCACTACTTTCTCATTTTCAGCATTTTCATTATCATTACCAAATTGATCAGATACAGGAAAACTTTGTCTCAGAAATATATTTTGGCTTTTGTTTTCGACAAATTCAATGTATGGCTCTAATAAATACATGTTCAATTCACAAATGCATCAACAAATAAATAAATAATCTTCTAAATTGATAAATAAATAGTTAAATAAATTAATAAATACACAAATACATTATTTTGTGAATTAGGAAGCGTTTGAGGTAAATTAAGAGCTAGTTGGCATATAAAATAATACTGAAATGTAAATTATTGCAATTCAATTCATACAAAACAATAGAAAATATTTACATTTGTGATCAATACTGACATTTTTATGAATTTATATTCATACTTAATTCCCTATTCAATCATTTTAAGTGAGGTTATTGCTTCTATCAAAAGGCAGGAATAGGAAGATGCATGCACGTGAGAACCAGTGAGCGAGAACCGGTCTGAGAACCGACGAGCCTTTCTCCAACATGGCCGCCTCACTCATACGAACTTGGAAAAAGTGTGTAAATAGAAAATAAATGAAAAAGATATTGTATCTCCCGGTTAGTCCTCAGAGCTGCAGTCGTCCTCTCCTTGTCCCTTGAAGCAGGCCGACTCGTAGTGCTTGTTCAGGTAGGACTTCAGCGCGAAGCTTTTGTGGCAGCGCTTGCAGGCGTAGTGCTTGAAGGCCGAGTGCGTCTGCATGTGGGCTCGCAGGTTGGAGCGGTCGGCGAAGGCCTTGCCGCAGTGGGCGCAGGCGAAGGGCTTCTCTCCGGTGTGGGACCTCATGTGGCCCTGCAGCAGCCAGGGTCGACTGAAGGCCTTGCCGCACACCTCGCACTCGTGCCTCAGGTCGTGGGTCAGCATGTGCATGGCCAGCGCCGGCATGGACACGTACACCTTGTGGCAGGTGGGACACTTCCTGGCCTGCTGGCTGTCCAGGCTCCGGTGCGTCTGCTTGTGTCTGCTCAGATTGGAGGACGTGGCGTAACACTTGCCGCACTCGCCGCACGCGTGGCGCCCCTTGGACTTCCCTTTGGCGGGGCCGCGGTCCGCCGAGCCGGCTCCCTCGCTGCCGTCCGATCGGCCGCCTCCCTTGCGGGGACACCTCTGGTCGGCCCTCCGGCGGGAGCGTCCGTCGGACACCAGGAAGGCGTCGACGGCGCCGCCCTCGGACTCGGGGCTCGGCGGGTCCGACTCGGCCGTGGCGCTGGACACGGGGCTGTCCGGATGCTCCATGTCGTGGTCGGAGAACTCCTCGCCCCCGCTGCCCCCGATGCTCCCAGGGGAGTACAGGGGCCCCGCGGAGAGCCCGGTCTGCCTCTGCTTGGAGCCTGGCTCCTTTGTGCTCTGCAACACCGAGGGGATGATGTAATCCTGGATGTAGCCTGGGAGGGGACAGAGACATTTAATATGGGAAGCGATGGGATCTTTTGTACACACACTCTTTTGCAGGATTTTTTCACTGTAGCTGCGAAACATCTGAATGTATATCTCATGTCTTCATGATCTCTATATGTCTTTTTTAGTCTCCTGATGTGTAAAGAACACCACTGATAAAAAAAAAATGGTCTTCTTCCGCAAACCTTTAATCAATAAGAAACCGTATACAGGAAGCCATTTGTAAGTGCCAGGTTCAGCAAGCTTTGTGAATGAAATATTAATGAGTCTTTGGCACCGATCAATACCTCAAATGGCTCCAACAAGTGCTATCGTAAAAAAAAAAAAAAAAAACTGGAAGGCCATCGCAGATGAATACAAGTCATACGCGCTGACATTGACAAAACAGTCACACTGCAATAGTTGAGCTCCCGATCGATCCACCTGTCGCCGCCTCCACTGGCAAGCAACGCATCTAAATCTGTGATGGAAGTGGAGGGGGGGGGCTGGAGAGGGGAGGTGGATGGGTGGGTGGCTGAGGGTGGAGGAGGGGGGTGTGTGCAAGCAAAACAGGGAGTCTCAGCAGTGAAATCCCCTCAATCACTAAATCATTTTAATCAGATCATTCCCCATCTGTGGCGTTTTTGAGAGTGTTCATGAGTATGGTAATGGGGAGATTGAGTGACAGGTGGGGGGTGTGATTTGGCGATGGAGAAAGGGGGGGGGGGGGGGTAAAGGGGGACGGTGTGGGATTGGGGCGGGGGGGGTTAGAGTCTGATCTTGACAGCAGTGCATGGTATATTGAGCCCCCTCCCCGCAACACAAAGGGAAGCAGACAGCTGGCATCCTAAATCTGGGGGACAAATGATCCAACTCGAACACGAGATCTGTGATGCTGGCGGTGGTGGTGGGATGGGGGTTGGGAGGTGGGGGGGGGGGGGGTTCCGCTCTGCTCCGCTCAAAGCACACATTTCTTTGGATGTTTCTCAAGGAAGGAGAAAAAAAAAAAAAAAAAAAAAGAACCCAAACATACTGTTCATACAGAAGGCTTTTTGCGCACGCGTCCCCAGCCTCCCCCCGTCTCTGGAAGACACGTCCCGCGGATGAGAATCTACTGTCTGCGAACGCACTGCTCATGTTGCACTTTATTGAATTACCTGCAGCACTCTCTCTTGGCCAGTCAATACCCATTCTCTAAAAACCCTGCTCCATCACCTCTCGCCGCTCCACATATGGATTGTGTTGCTGCAATCCTACCCCCTGTGGCTATCTAACATCCTGTAGGATCAGATGGAGGAGAGCGAGGGAGAGATGGAGAGATGGAGAGAGGGGGAAGGGGGTGGGGGGGGTGGGGGGGGGTGGATGATAACAGGAGACACTCAAGGGCAACTGCACCATCTAAGGACAAGCCGGCCCCATGTGGCTATCTGCTTTCTCCTTTTTTTTTTTTTTTTTTTTTGCAGTTGGACCTCACAAAGGCTTTCGATCGGACTGTGCTCCTATAACCCTATAATGCCTGCACACATGTACACATCATGCATGCATGTACACAATAGTATTAAAGCCAAAGGCCGCTGTGTGATCTGGTCGGGTATTAAGCTGATTGGGCCGGCGTGACCTGAATACTATTTAGCATCCGCCGAGTTAGAAAACAAAAGTCCTGAGGCATGGGGAGGAGGGAGGAAAGAGGGAGAGGGAGAGGGAGGGGGGGGGGCTACCCCTGGCTGTGGGGGGTTTGGGGGTTTGCAGGAGGAGGGGGGGGTGGGATTAGGTGGCAAAGACAGCAACATAACCCTCCGCATGCATGAATCCACGTCTGTTGTTTTTGGATCTTTTTCTCCTATTTCCGAGAGGACAAAAACTATCCACCGCCTCTCGCAAAAACACTCAAATTTGGACAAAATAGTTCCGTGTTTGATCACAATAAACACTGCAACATGCACAGAACAATGGCTATAGAAGCAGTAAAACACAGTTTGGATTGATGGTAACTCACCATTTTCAGTCAAACGGACCGCCAAGTTGGTGGCTGACTCTGTGATGGCATGTGTCACAGTGTAAGACTCGTCCCAGTGCTGCTGCTGCTGCTGCTGCTGCTGCTGCTGCTGGTAGTAGTTGGAAGAGGAGAAATCATGAACCTTCAGCTGCTTCACCAAAAAGGAGCGTGGCATTTTCCCTGATGCAAACTGACGCTAACGCCTCATAGAAAATTAGGAAAGACCAAAAAAAAAAAAAAAAAAAAGGACAAGAAAAAAAAAGAAATACACTCTGCTTCAAGACGGCCTTTTGAAAAAGGCCAAAGAAACCAAAATGGAGGATTGAAATGGAAAAAAAAACAAAAAAACAAATCTGCCCCCCCGGTTAGGACTCGATGCCAGAGGGGAAGAGAAAGAGAAAATGTAGTGAAAGCAGCAGAGGGAGAGAGAGAGAGAGAGAGAGAGAGAGAGAGAGAAAGGAGAGGACAGGGAGGATGGAGAGGAAGAAAGAAAGTGGCGAGGGAGAGACAGAGGCAGAGAGAGAGAGAGAAGAGAGAGAGAGAGAGAGAGAGGAGAGAGAGAGAGATGTCTGGACTAGCTGAGCTCAGCACTACTGCAGCCTTTTATATGTGGGGCACGAGCCCCAAAGATCAGGTGGTGCTTTGGAAGAGGGAGCTGCTTAGCATTAATCCATCAAACATCCCCGGGGACACACATCAAATTACCACAAGCCGTCTGTGCATCCCCGCACACACACACACACACACACACACACGCACAGCAAACCCAGTCAACTACCCCCCTCCTCTCCCTCCACCCCCACCCCCACCCCCCTCCTCCTTTTACCCCTTCATCTCTCCTCTCCTCGGGAAAGGGGGGGAGCAGACAATAGCGGTGGCAGAAGCACGTGGGTGACACTACACACAACATCTTGTCCTCCATTGTCTTCCAATGGAGTAGCTAACACAATTTATGCTTGCCCCGCATCAGCTTGGACCCCCCGCCACCACCCTCCTCCTCCTCCTCCTCCTCCACCCCCCCCACACCTCCACCACACCTCTAATATTTCATCATCAACCGTCCACAGATCTGCCTCATTATTGAAATGCAATGCGATGTTAAACTGCGGTAGCCGCGGCCTTGTTATGCAGATGGGACGATGGATTTCATTGCGCGCGTTTGCAGCCAATGTAGGTTAACATACAGCCAGCATATACAGAATGTAACGTGTGATTAAAAATACACATAACTGTACGTTTTATATACGGGACGTATCTAAAATGTCTCCATTTGCACTCATCGATGTGTTTTAATTGCGTTTTTGTGTTTTGTGCATACACCAACTGCCTCACAGTTACCTTCACTATATCACCTATCATGTATCGCTTACACTGAATCAGCTGTTTCAGGAATACAGATATATCTGCGTACAGGTATCCCAGCTCCTGTAACAGCTGAATACAGAAATGCAGAAAAGCGTATGCAGATATCTGTATTCCTGAAACAGCCGAATCTCTGTTAATGATACATGACACATGATAAAGTGACAGGTCAGTGCACGCATAAAACACAGAAACTCCAATTAAGACGCATCAGTGAATGCAAATGAAGACATTTTAGGAGATTTGTCACAGTTATCTGTATTTTTTGCATAATTTAATCATATGGCACTTTATTTAACTGTTACATTCCTTACATTTCTGTGAGATTGCCACGCCGGTTTAACATTGCTATTTTTCACTTGTATGTCTCTGGCAGTTTTATGCCTCTCTTAAGACCCCCCCCCCCCCTTCCTCTTTCCTCCCTCCTCCCTCCTCCATATAACCCTCATCCAGAAACAATGGCCCCCACGGTGACTTCCGGCCCGTCGGCTGTGACAGGCTGACCCCTGGGTGCCGGCGGGGTCACGGGGGTCAGATTGCGGTTGGTCGGCAGCTTCAACGCAGCTTGGACGGCTCACACACGCGCAGATGGCTCCGCGATGTACAGTTCAGTTTGACCGGATCATAAAAAAAAAAACAAAAAACATATAATCTCACAGACAGATGTTGACGGGGGATTTTCCACCAGCGCCTCATACTGTGGCATGTTTACAGACGAGAAATCCCCTTTTGTCTGGTCCGCTTTGAAAGCAGCTAAGAGATGGAAATAGCACTCCAAAATGCTTTCAGAGTAGGTCGAGTTCGCTCGGTGTTAGCCTCAATGAATGTGTTGGGAGAAATCCTTCAACCCCCAACTGGGCCCATAGCTCATATTGACTCATATTGTTATTCATAGTAGTAGTAGTTGCAGTAGTAGTAGTAGTAATAGTAGCAGTAGTACTAGCAGTAGTAATAGTAGTCGTAATAGTAGTAGCAGTAGTAATAGTAACAGTAGTAGTAGTAGTAGTAGTACTAGTAGTAGTAGTAGTAGTAGTAATAATAGTAGCAGTAGTAGTACTAGCAGTAGTAGTAGTAATAGTAGCGGTATTAGCAGTAGTAGTATTAATAGTAGTAGTAGTAGCAGTAGTAATAGTATTAGTAATGATAGTAGTAGTAGATAGAATTATTTATATCTCATTTATATCTCAATATTAAAAAAGCACAGATGATACTACTTTGTAACAAGCTCAATATGGCTAATAAGCTCCATACTAATCTAGAGTGAGTTTTTCTAGTGTCACATTTTTCTAAAGGTGGATTTAGGAATGAAACTCTTTATATTTACACTGCAATGATGTCATCGATGAGTAATGAGACAGTTTTCCCAGAGGATCCGTATGATATCATCCAGCGTGAGTCAGACAAACTTGAAAAAAGCAATAAAGCATTTTCTGACAGCGTAGTGCCACAGTGTGTTATTACCATCGCTGCATCACAGTGGAAACTTGGACTGGTTTGAAACTGCAATGTTTCTAATAATGTCTGCTATAATGTCACAAAGCAATATTACAGTAGCAGAATACACAGCCGTGAATCAAAATTGGCTGCTTGAGAAATTTGGTCTTGGCAGTCTGTATCAACTACAGTAATGTGCATCAGTAATACAGACTCAGTATATGATTAAATGCATAGTGGAGCTGGAGAGAATGCATCCAGAGACGGTCTATCCAGGCCTGTTTAGCTGTGATAAGTGAGATAATTTGTGCTAATCACATCCAGTCATTAGAGAACCATCTGAAAAACAAACGCAGGTCCTTTTCACTGAAGCGTCTTTTCAGCACCTCCACGAAACCCCTCTCACTCCGCCATCCCACAATGAGGCAGCTGCAAGCCAGTGAATGAGAGTGATTGTCTCTTTTCTTTTAATCAGCAGTTAGGGAGTGAGAAGAAGGAGAATTTCCCCCCCTCTTCAATCTGCATGTTTTTTCAGGGTTAATTGTGGTTAGTTGTGGGGAGCGAGACTCGTGATTTATGTTTCAACACATTTTGTACATTTTTTTTTTTTTTTTTCGCTGGCCAGCTTTGCGTGAACGGTTACGAGCGGGCCCGCTGAGATTTGTCTCGCGCGCCGCTCTACAGCAGCAAATGACAAAACCTCAAAGTCAATTTGGAGGTGACTGGTTAACGTCCGCACCGCGGCCCCTCGAGTGAGGAGGTGGGATGGGAGGTCAGCGGAGGAGATGAGGGGTAAAAAGTCCCAGCCATCAGCTGAGCTGAGTGACAGGGAGTGGAGGGGGATGCTGAAGGGGGGGGGGGCAACAGGGATGCAAACAGGGGGGGTTGTACAACTACATTTTAATCTAGTCAGGCCTCAATCCTGATAAAAGGAATCTGTCCATCTCTCTCCTTTCCATTTTGGGGGTCATCAATCAAACGTGTCACTGGCCTCTGCTCCGGTGGATGCCAGGGTCTCGGGGGAGCGGCCGGGGCGCGCGCTGCAGATGCTGCCCAGAATGGAAAAACCACACAGATGAAAGGGGGGTGGGGGGTGGGGTATAGTGGATGGGGAGAATGAGGACATGCCGGATGGTGGATGATGCTATGAGATAGACAATGGAACAACAGGTGTATTATATTCGCCACAAGTAACCAGTCCAAAATCGGTGAAGATAATATCTAATATATAAAGCACTGTGCTGCAACCACAAAGCAATACTCAGCCTTAACTGTATGTTACTTTCATATACATTCGGTGCTTAAATATATGACACAAATATAGACCAGTACATAGACTACATAGCATGTTTGGGACATTTGGAAACATCCTGATCTAGAATGTGTCCACTACATTGCTGCAGCCTGTAAAAAATGATCATGCAGCACACATTAGTGAAATAAGCCAGTTTATCGCCTAAAAGTCCCTGTCCCGGTGTCCTTGGCACCTGGTATTGATAGAGACCTCCATGGCACCCGAGTGAATTAACTTTCCCCAGGACACTCGCCTTGGACTTCGCCCCGCCAATAACGCTGCACATTTTTGGCCCCGGGCGTACATCACTCCTCCATTTCTGTTCAATATACAATCAACTGATGGTGTCACTGGGGGTGACATTGTCTCTACAAGTGTCATTCGCCGGCCTTGAGAGCACTTACACTAAATGGCTCTTCGCCAAATAGCCCTTCAGCGCCGGGCCGGTTCAATTGCACTGTCAAAAGGAGAATTACCTGCCGAGGGGGCCCCAAATGGGAGCTCTCTCCACTGATAAAGGACACTGGGAATCATTTGGCTAATGTCCGCATTAAAGAAGCTCATTTCGCAGGAGCGAGGCATCGAGGGGGAATCGCCGCATCTGCATAAGCAAGGGGTGGTGGTGGTGGTGGTGGTGGGGGGGGGGGGGCAGTGAGAGTAAGCGCTGTCGATTTGACTTAATTGAGAGGCACGTGGCAAGCTTGGGCAGTAAGAAAGTATGTGTGTGTCGGGGGGGGGGGGGTAAGGCATTGAGAAAGAGGTTTCAGTGGGTGTGATAGCAGCCAGCTGTAAAGCTATGACGACTATAGACTGGGTGCTTGTTGTAGAGTTGGACGTGGGGGCGGGGGGGGGGGGGGGGGCACTGGGGAGAAGTGTGTGTGTGGGGGGGGGTTCTCTCACCCTTACACCCCTTTGTCTCCTGGCCATCTGCTGGGGTTTCATAATGGGTGTGTGTGAGGAGAGGAGAGCGGGGGTGGGGGGTGGGTTGCAGAATGGAAGGGGAGGGGTGGGAGGGGTTGGGGGGGGGGGGGGTTACATTCCGTCACCTTCCAGCCGTCCGCCGCGCTGCACAGCCTCTGCTGGGACTCTGCTGAGCCAGGAGGCTGCAGACGCTCTGACACACCGGGAGAGAAATTTACAGCCCCGACCCCGCCGCTGACCCCCTCGCTCAAATGACTCTCCATTTCCCAAACAGTCACTTTGCTTTTATCGGCCATTTTGCCTGTGAATGGGACGGGAGGAAGCGGTTCGATTCGGACTAAACTGAAGCCGACGTGTGCGACTGGGATGACTGAGACGTGCTGCGGGATCAGCTGAGCTAGAAATGGACCTACCGGACCAAATGTCACACATTTAATAGAATATTGGTTGCATTCTACTCGATTAGGGGGAGACGGGACAGTATTTCCCATGTAGCCTAGACCCTGTTTTACATTCTGCATGTGCTACCAAATAGTGTAAGATAAGATGAAACTTGATCGATCCCCACAGGGAAATTAGGTGGTTGCAGCAGCAAAAGTAATAGGATTCAGCAGGAACACAATAAACTATGTAGAATATAAAATAAGCATAAAAACAGTAAATAATAATTGTGGGGTTCTGTAAACATATCCTGCTGTCAATTTAAACATGTTAAGCAGACTGTAGTGGAGGAGTATGGATTACTAACATGTTTGGATTAAGATAGTTGTTAGGCCTACTGCAGTTTTTACATACAGATGTCACTAGCAGTCATGATTGCTTGCTTAAATAAGGATTAGAATTACACTATATTACATAAATACAAGTATGTATAAGCATAATGTAATTAAATAACTGACAATAACGGAAGAACAGAAAATCAGCAAAATGATATATGCTTTGTGTGCTTGTGCATCCATTTTAGTACATCAGTTCTCCTTCCGTTTAATTCTATGTGAGTAACATTTCTCATTTCCTACCGCGAATATGAGCTCAGTCTCAAAACCATGTGCTCACCATAAAAAATGCAAATCAACACAGTAAAAAATCTGTCTCATTTAGCTAATTGGCACTCTCGCCATGGGTCTGTGTGTCTGAACGTGTGTGTGTGTGAGTGGTATTGACCCCCATGAGCAGATGGGCCCCTCCACACCGCTCCGCTCGGGCCTGAACACACACCGGGTCGCGCAGGAGAAAGGCTGTGGGAGTGTGTGTGTCAGCGACCATCTGACACCTCCCACAACTGGTCTGCACTCGCCCCGCGCTTTCCATCTGAATGTAACAAATGGAGTGCAATCAGGCAATGGAGTTAATTATCGAGATGGCGTGTGAATGCAGATACTTCACGATAATCAGGGACTGTCTCGGTCTATCTGGGCAATAACCAACACATCAAGTTCAGCGCAAAAGCTGAAAGGTTGAAAAACGTTATATTTACATTTTACATATTAGGCCTTCAGCTGATGCTCTTATCCGTTTACTTAGAATGAGTGCAACACTAGAATAAGCTTTACTTCCTAGATCACTAAAAATTACAAGCAACCAAAAATAAGAAGGTCAAAGGTCAGGGCCTAAAAGGAAAAATCCACCCTTAGATTCTCTCACATTGTTAAATATCATCAATCTTTGATGTTCAATACATTCCAGGAGTTATTTTGCCATGAAGTGTTGCAATTTACTTTTTTGGTGTCCCCACTTTCCCTCAACCTGCCTCCTCTTCCTCTACATTTCCCAGAATGACTTTCACCCTCAAAACATATGTCCTGTGGCTGCATTGCATTCTGGTCTATTGAGGCTACTGTCGGTGGAGAAATCGGTCTCTCTCCTCTTCTACGATGGATTTCTCCCTGTATGATTGTTGAGCGTCTCTTGGTGCAAAATGGCGGCTCTAGAAAGAAGCCCTCACTCTTTGATTCTGAGGGACTGACACCAAAACCTGACATTTACCGCTGATGTTTTAGATCCTGAAACATCAAACTCCCAGTTATCCACAGGAATGAGAAAGATACACCACCAAACAACAAAAATGGACCCAGAAAGGCAAGGTACATCACCAATACCTGTTCTTTTTAATAGTGTTTGTTAGTTTGTTGTTGTTTATTGGGTGGATTTTTCCTTTAGTGCCCTTACTATATTCCTGTGACCATAGAATGTAATTGGGAGCGCTAGGACAAGAAATAGAATACGAACTAAGGAGAGATAGAACAGGGAAAACCTGGGAATGGGTTAGGGTTAATGTCCAAAGGCGGAAAAAGCAAACCACCAGTTGCGTAGTCTTTTTAAAAAAAAAAAAATGTTATCTACTTGCTCTAGTTGTTGGTGTTCCTGTGGTAAACCAGTGGAGAGAGCCAGGTGGGCCCCAAGGATGATTGGGGGCTGTTCACATACAATTATGCTGATGGAGTGGCGGCCCGTGTTCCGTCTTCCCTTTCATTCTTTGATACAGTCGGGCTAATGGAGGGCCTGTCCATCACAGCAGATACAATTACAGTGATTGAAGGCTTGTCCGTTCCTCTCTGCCTCTGCCACGCGTGCGTCTGTCTGGCCCATGTTGAGGCTGTTAGGGCGATCGGAGGTGGAACTCCAACAGGATTTGCTTTGGCGAACAGTTCACAGAGAAGAAATGGTGAAAGGCGTGTAAATAATGGGTGCAGGCAGGGTTGAACTGCCACTAGGGATCAACAAATATGGGCCAATATCGATACTTTTGTATAGAAGAAACCGACAGTTGCTATTTTGTACTGCTTCAGTATCTTTAAAATTCCAAGTATTCAGTGTTTCCCCAGACTTTTCTTCTTGTCAGGGTGGAGAAGCCTCTGAAACAGCATTTCGACCATCGTGAGACACTAAAACTCTCCGCTGACACCAATTCTTTTAAGGCAGGGTGACTCACCACACCTATTCAACGGCAGGGGAAACTCTGGGATACATTGCTGTCTTTAAATAAAGAATTAATTACTGAAAAATTAAATGAATAAATAAAATGTGCGAAGAAAATCTAATTTTATGTCAGGTTGACACTGTGCTTAGGTAGGAACCTCCATCATATCAGACTGGCTGAGAACAGATTTTTAATAAAAGGCCAATATCAGCTAATTGCCACTTCTTATCACCCATGTTGAATATTTACTCTTGATACATTTTCTTAAAGGTTATACATGTCATCTTAGAATCTATAAGGCATCATTGATTGGCAGATGAATGATTTGTGCCTGGTTCGGTTGTACATCTAGTTGATTTTGGCACTCCTCGGAAGTCCGTAAGAGCTTCTCTGTGTGCTGTATAGGGTCCTGAGGGGCACCTGGCTGTATCGCTCGCTGTGATTGATTCGCTAGTCTTTTCTCTCTCAGGCCCGGGTCACGTGCCAGCCTTTGTCCCGTGTCCCCGTGGCAGAGCGGAGGCAAAGTCGAGGCAAAGGAAAGCAACAGCAGCTGCTGAATGGCCATGCTGCGCCTGGCTCCCCGTAGAGCAGCATCTTGCCGTCAGTCCGCTAAGACGGACGACAAGACCGGCTTCCAGCTCAGATCCACAGCTTACTGCTCTCACTGAAGCCTCTCTGAATGAGATGGATGGGGCTTCTGCTGGTGCTGGGTGCTTTACTTTCTCTCACTTTGGCTTGCAACATGAATAGGTATGCTCAGATAAATGCATTGCATGTAGACTCAATCGTGTCACGGTTGCAACCTAAATAAATGATCTTTTCTCTCAGGTTTGAACTGACATAGGAGCTGGGTATTAAAGGCAAAATTGACAAGAGCATGTGGGTTTGTTACTGCTACATATATTGTGGATTAGTTTGGACTTCATGTGGACTATACTGCACTCTGAACACGATCCTGTCACAGCATTTTGGAATGATGCGTTGTGTTTGTAGTGTCCCACAGTGCAGTGAAACCGGCCCACAGAGAATCACGAGACAAACACATGCAAAAGTAATGACGTTTAATTCAAACGAAACCATGCGACAGGTCACCATCACCCTGACTAGATTCACACCCGTTATAAAATAAACATCTAAAGCCATACATTGCATTCAGTGGGCATTCACTGTACAAGAGATGGCTCCATGGAGTTAACACAGGTCAGCCCTAGGATAAAACAAACCAAAAGTACAAAAAAAAAAAAACACAACTCCTCCCTCTCCACACAGGCCACAGTACAGTGGTGATCCTGAAAAGGTGCCGAGCACACAAAATGAGCGTTTTCAAAATCTGAACAGAAAGCATGAGGAACCTGTAGCACCCCCCCCCCCACCCACCCACCCACTCACTACCCCTCCCTCCCACTGGCTTTCTAATAATCAATCACCATCACAAAGCGCTATGAACCATATGGCACACAGAGGACAAGTCTGAGAGCATGAGTGATGGGGCCAGGAGTGCCCTTGTTGTTGATACATATGCCGCTGAATGTCTAGTAGCAGTTTTATTCCCATGTACCGTACATGCGCTCGTTTTTAAGAGAAAGGCCCAGCAAATTCACATCATCGGGATTGCGGAGACCGGATACTCGATTTGAGCCTGGGGAAACGAAGCGAAAGCGATGTCGGGGGATAGCTTTTTTTTCAGCGTACTGAGAGATGCCGAGGTTTTCTCGTTTCTCGTCGGGGTGGGGGTGGGGGGGGGAAGCGTTAACAACTCAAAAAGCAGAATGTGCTGAACATTTAACATCCATATCTCAACGGGTGGGGGGTTACGGAAGTATATTTCCTTTTGCCGAAAAGCGAGTCATCTCAAATCCCTCGCCATGACACACGTATAGTAAGGAGTAACTGTCGCCGCCCTATGGAAGAATCCGGCACACACATACGATAGGTACACTCAGTAAGATCATTTATGTTATTTTACAATCTGGATGTAGAACACAAAAGAGAATAAAAAATAAGATTAGTAAGATGTACAGTATGTTTTTTTTTTCGTATCGTAATGTCTGGTCTGCACGGTGAGCGTTAAGTGACGATCGGGGCGGGCGGGGCGGGTGGGGGGTTCACCTGGGCATCCTTCTCTCTGTCCAATGGGAAGCTCCCGAGGGACAAAGTGGGGCGTGGTTTGAGACGAAGGTGAAGGAGGGTTGGAGGGTTGGGGGGGGGGGGGTCTGAAAGTGGTAAAGTCAGCGTTAAGTATTTATGATCGTGTGCGGTGTGTGTGTGTGTGTGTGTGCGCGAGTTCATGATGGGGGCGGGGGTTAGCAGCGGGTAGCCTCAGTTGCTGTACATCTGGCCCTCGGGCGGCTGGGGGAGCTTCATGTTCTCTTTGCACATCATGAGCCGCCTGAGCTCCTGCAGCACCATGCGGATGCTGTACGAGTTCTGCCACTTGGCCAGCGTCGACACCGCCCGCGTGTCCACCTGAGATGTCACAAACACAACGTGCAAAAAAGAAAAACAGATTGAGGGACGAGGCTTCTCGTGTTTGTCTGATGACTATATGGTAAGAAAGGTTCATCTATGCTTCTAATGGGCTTATAATCTGTTGGTAATGTATCATAACCCTCTTCAAGTAAAGTGCAACCAGACTTCTGCAAGTGTCATCGAGCTACATGTTAAGACTCTGTAAGACTTTAATGCCAGTTGTAGGTCTGCATGCCTGGGCCATTTTAAGGCAGTTTCAGGACCTGCTGACACCCTGAGGGCTGGGAGGAGTACGGGACGCTGGCAGCCCTTCTGCTCCCATGCTTCGTTTCTTTTTTTGTGCAATTCCAGAAAGAGCTATACATATTTCATTTCTCCTTCTCATACATATGCATGCAGGCACACTGTATCCCAAATGTCCCAAATGTTCATAAAGCAAATCATACACAGATTTAGCTGCTGGAGTTGACATGGATGAAGAGGGCGATGTTTCCATAATAACATTATTTTTGAGGAGTAATGTGTCCAGCTACGATGAACGCTCCTGCCTAGAATGTTGATGCTGATATTTAGATAGCTGACTTGGACACTTACCACTCCATTTGAGTTGTGTACGCCATTCAGGTTGACCTTGGTCACAAAGCGGACAAAGGGGGGGGTCTCCGGGTATCTGGGTCCACATTCTACCTTCAGACTGTATATCCTGTTTTCATAGATTGTCTGCAATAACAAAAGGACAACTTAGCTCACAGAGATAAAGTCACAAAGCAACAGCATTTAGATGGGGTCTTGCTTCCGTAATTCAGCGTATTTCCGGTTGAAACGGGATGTTGGGGTGGGACATAACGCGGGGAGGGGCTGTGTAAAAGTGGGCGGGGTTTGGACCAGGACAGACATGGAGAGAGACTCAGAACTGTGAAATGCTTTGTGCATAATCTTGAGCTGCGAGGTAAAGAGAAGCTGCAACATAAAGAGGTGGAGAGGTCATGAATCATAGTTTATTGGTTTGTGGTACACCACAAAACTAATATGCAACAGCGGGGTCATTCCAAGTTGGCCAGCAATATGAGCTGTTCATGGAGGTAAAAATAGACACTAATCACCCACTTGCTTGGTAGATGTGTTGGATATTATGTTCCCACATCATGTTATGCACATGTTGCACATCACTGCTTTTCCCATAGCGCTACCACCACAGCACTGTTGTCATCCAGGGGTAAATTCATGTCAGTCGGGGAGAGACACTTGAGAAGATTTTATACAAAACAGGATGGTAATTATGACCATCTAAACTTGTTTTTCTTGAGTTGCAAGTTTAGTTTATGAAACGCTTATCCGTTTCATATTCAAATTGAAAATAGGAAAAGGGAAAATTAATGCAATATTCTAAAATCTCAAATTTTGGCCCTGTGGATAAATGCAAAATTGGGATTTTAGACTTAACTTTGATTGTTGTTTTCTATGTTTTGTTTTTTCGTTTCGCTTGTAAAAAATAATAATAATAAATTACTTTTGGACACTAAACTGGGGTATTGCGCACAAATAATTAGGCGGGACCTCGGGCTCCACTGACCGATGCACTCCACCCTTACGCCAATCCACCAGTGGCATGGTGCTGAAATGAAAGATACCCCAGTTTACTGTTCCAGTATGCGATTGTGAATAAGAACATTGAACTGCGAAGCGTTACATGGGCCCTTTTGTCTTACAACAGTGATATTTTTTCAAAGCGACTCCCCCCCCCCCCCCCCCCCCATGCTGGAAGCATGTGGGCCGAGCGCAGACAGCAGCAGCGTGCTGTGTTGCTGGTGGTCTCACCCTGGACGGGCCGAGGATCATGCCGTTCCAGCGGGTTAGCGTCATGTCGTCGTCGTCCTCCAGGCCCCAGCTCACCGTACCGTCTCCCACTCCCTTCTGACCTTCCTCCAGTTCCTCCAGCAGCCGGAAGCTGCGGGGAACTTTAACGCCTTCGCACACACAAAAAACAAAGGTTCAGATGATTTTTGTCGGTGGACACTTTAGGAGAAAATTCATCGTTCACAGACAACTCACAGGGTTTGCCTGAACGGGAACTGTTGAACAAGAGTTGGTATTAGCAAAAAGAAAATGTCTTTGGAAAAGGGATACACTGCTGTTCAATATTCATATTAGCAATATCCCTTCATCACCAATTCCTAATTTAACATAGTAGCACTAAGGCGAGCCAGCTATTGCTACCATAAAATCAATCATTCTTTCAAATTTATGGATCACAGAACTGTAATGTCAACTAAACTAATGTAAAGAAAAAAGGATTAGAGTCTAAAGTATTTCATTGTGGGGGAAAAAGTGCAAAAAACAGAGAAACAACTGATGCGATGTAGTGTGGAACAAACATTTTCTCTTTGTGCACTTTTCAGTTTGACACTTTACACCTTTTTTTTCCCATGCATTGGACCACTTTATAGACTTAATTTATATTTTTCCTCTGTTTGAAAACCTTCTATCCAAACATTCCATTAAAGTGTTAGTTTCTTTATTTCTTTCTGGTTGGAACCTATGCACCACTGGATAATCTAGTGATACAAATACTGAATAGTGCCACGTAGACGGCCTGCATCTTTTTCCATATACAATATCTAGGACGCACAACCCTTGACTTCCCCCAGTGAAATATTATTCCAACATTTTCAGGCGTAATTGGCCATAATCAGTGCCCATATTCACTGATTGTTTAAAAAGGTGTAATTGGCCCACAATTAACTGGTCAATCTCTGGTTTGGAGCGGAAACATGCAATTGTGCCTAGTTGGAGAACTGGTTGAGCAACAAAAGATGTGCAATAGCCTATGTTTTGTCTGACTACCGTGGTTTCACTCTCTACTTGTCTCTTGCCATGGCTAATTTGTGAGAGTGACTAAGGATCAACTTTGTTGCCATGTTTCCTCACCCACATTGACCATAACCAGGAATGAACAGAAGAAGAACTGGGTAGTTAGCATGAGCAGCGATAGCCACCATGGCTGAACAGACAAAGAAAAGAGAAACTCAAACTGCACCAACAGAGAACCCAAGGAAAAAGACAAAGTCACAGTACTGGACACACTGTTTGATTGACAGGTGATCTCTGGAAGTGCAGTGCAGAAACACCACAGCAATGAGCGCTGAGCACCAAAGATGGAGACAGAATAAAAACAACAATCTCTTGGATAACTACTCTACTCGTTAGAATAGTCAATAGTTATGGTGGTCGGTGTACTGGTAGAAACCATACACCAGTAGAAACAGTGGTGTAGTCTACTGATACGCAGGTATACACCGTATACCCACTAAGAAGGCTCCAGGATTTCCGTATACCCACTTAAAAATGCACAAGGATACGTAACAATATAGTTTTGTGACAGAACTTTCACTTTAGTGATTTTGTTTCGCAAATACCGGGTAGAGTATAACTGCAATAAAATAAGTTTTGCAGGGGAAGGCATCTCCTCCATTCACACTTCCATTCATAAAATTCACCCTGTGCGCTCTGTCTGTGTTTCTGTCGCCTCTCACCATCCACGCTCCATTGTGAGCGCTGTCTACAGAGATCTGCCCGCACAGTGCGGGGTAAATTCGAGTTAGTAGTCAGAGCGGGCCGTTTATTTTACGTGAGCCAGCTTTAAAGCCCGGCTTTGGGTGCATCGAGGTACATGCCGGGACACAAATCGAACTCACCTGTCGCTGCTTGCTATGTGTGTCTGTTTGGTAGCGGGCTCTGCCAATCTGTCATCGTGTAGTTTGAGTCGAACTAAAGGAATAGGCTACGTTATGGATGATTTTAATCGGTCGGTCCTAGTCTAGGTCAGAGAAGGCAAGGTAGGCTACAGCCAGGAAACACAATGTCAGGAAAAGACAAGACAGGTTATGGATCTTCTTCACGTTTTCAAAAGAGGAAGAAAGGTAAGATATGTTATAGGTTAGTTTAATCAAGTGATTGATTATCCATATCTGGAAAGACAGCAAAAATCAGGCAGCTGTGTGGTGGCGAGTTGACTAACATAGGCGGCCAGATGGACACTGGAGTGTTAGCTTGGACTGACACTTGGTTGATAGCTTCATGGTTAGATGCCTACAAGCTACAGCAGTTTTTTTTTTAGCTCAACATCTTCAATATAATATTGGATCACTGTAAACAAAATGTTACTGTTTCTCTCCAGTCAGCTGGTTAGTCAGTAAGTTACTGAATCCTCCCATTCAGGTCTACTTAAGAGGGCTGCTGAACATTAAATGCAAAAACGAATTCTCTTCACATGAAACATCTATATTATTTTCAACTGAAGACATTGTTTAACTTAAACGTGAGAAAATGTTTAAAAATGTCATTTTTAATTTGTGCCTCCAGCCATCCTCCAGCCATTCAGAATGGATTAGGCTTTTCATGGTGATCTTTGATGTGGCATTGAAAATATCAGCTTCCTAACAGAAGGACATCACAGGTTAAATAATTAACTTCTTAAAATGAGTTATGCTTAAAGTTAAGTTTCCATACGTAACAAACAAACCAAAGTAGCTCACTATTAGGTTGTAGTAATATAGTGATATATGTAGTGAAATATATAGAAATATAACTTTTGATTAAATATAACTCACTGGATTACAATTGGATTGGATCTTTTTTTTACAGTTAAGAGACAGATGAGCACATAGCCTATAGTATATCATATATATTTAAAGTTTTATATATTAATTGATAACTGTGTCTCTGTTCATTTTTGGCAAAACCTGAAATGAACAAGAGAGAGGAGACAGAGACAAAGAGAGATGAGGGGAGGAGACAAATAAGTGTCAAGAGAAGAATTCAGGAGGCAGGCCTGAGGAGAGAGACAGACAGACTACAATATACTGTATCACTGTTGGCCTGTACAGACTGCTGCTCAAACTGTTTACTATGCTGCTTCATTTACACCCATGTTCATGTCAAATTAGAGTTGTCACGGTGGTGTCATTTTGACACCGGTGTCGTTTCCCTCCTCAACACCGGTCACACCGGTTATACCGCCTGTCGCCACTAGAGGGTCTAAGCGCTATCAAAGTCAGCGTCACTACAATGAAAGTGAAACTTATAATTCCTCTCCAAACTCACGTTAACGGCATTTGTAAACGTAACACTTTTTAATCAGCGATTTATAACACTGCTCAACACTCAGGTAGTTAATGTGAGTGCAGTGCAGATTCTGGCATATTGCCCTTCTTTAAGGGGCGGTCACACCGAGAAGCGTCGCTACAGGCGCATCCGCTTCAAAAACGCCTAGGCAGACTGCGTCGGGCAAAACAGCTTGATGGCCTGTGTAGCAGGGCTGCGTGTGCGACCAGGTTAAAGACCGCTAATATCAGTTTTTCATCTGTGTTTTCCTCTGTCCCACCGTTCCCACCACATCAAACCGCATCAAAACACGAAGGAAAGCCCGCCTTCTGCTTGATTTGATTGGTTGCCTGGCCCAAATGTGACATTGACGAGCGGTGCGACTCCGCGCCTTGCGCTGAAAAGTTGAGAATATTTTAACTTTTATGTGCGCCTAAAAACCGCCAGAAAACCGCGACGTGTGTCGCAAGAGAAGAGCATGCGCCAGGCGCGCCATACCATAGGAAAACAATGGTTTTGGTGGCGACGTGTTTCTAGCTTCTCGGTGTGATCATCCCCTTAGGCTACCATTGGATTGTACTGGACACATTGCTGTCACTAGGCAAGGACAAATAATTAATCCTATTCATCCTAATCTGTCATATTAGTGATCAGATTTAGTGATCAGTATGTTGTTAGTATGTCCATTTATCATTTTGTAGCCTAACTTGAACATGGAAGCTCTGAATATGTGCTTTTATTTTACAAAATACAAAATAACGGTATTCCCGGTGTGGGGCTAATGCCACTGGTGTGGACTCCAAAACCGAATGCCACCGGTAACACCGCCCACCGCGACAACCCTATGTCAAATTACACCAGATTGATGCATTTTGCTGTTTAAATTTAAAAAAAATTCTCCTGGGGGGGGGATGCTCCCGGACCTCCCTACTATAGTTCTGTGACTTCCTCTGGGCTGAGCCCCGGATGTTCTGAAATCCTAACAACGCCCCTGAGAATCACTATTCTATTCTATTCTATTGTAGCATACTAAAGGAGATATGTGTTAGTGAGTGTGGTGGTGCTTATGGGGTGTCGCTCCGGGACGTGTGTACGAGGCTGGGAGGGAATCATCACAGTATACCCACTACAATAAACTAGACTACACCACTGAGTAGAAATCTGTGCTAAGCTTTAGAATTGCCCACACCGTTTCTACCAGATGAGCCAGAAAGGCTGGCCGTGAACAATCTTTGGTTGAACATCAGCCATTTGGACGTGTTAACATTCACACAAGGGTTAGGGCTGCCTTATGAGTAGCACCTGTGTGTGTTTGTTGATATAGCCTAAGCAGAGACAGTGAAAGTAAAACAAGCGCACCACCTAATCTCTGACCAAGCTAAAGCCAACAGAGATGAAGAAGATGATGGGGTTTGTGCCAAACGTTTGCCAGTTTCCCTCAGGTTTTGTGTTTTGAGATGTACAAGGACAGTTCTGGCCACAAGTAATATTAGATGCTAGTGAGCAGTGGGGGGAAAAAAAATCAGGTAGGCCTATAGGTTTTGTTCCAGCACATGCATGAGGATGCGTCAGCAAGCGCTTCTTGATGATGGGTGTATACTGGGTAGGCAAGCCAACTGGATTATCCCTCAGAGCTAAAATAACACTGCATTCAAGCGATGGCGATGTTAAAACTTTGCCAAGCCTTGAAAATTAAATTGCTGCCAAATGGATGTGAACAATGCAACCCCGAAGACAATCATGTAAAGGGAATTTGCAATGGTTTTGTGAGGTAAGAAACTCATGCAGCTTGTAGATTAGACAATAATTTACAATGTTTTTGGAAATGGCGAGATTCCTTAGGGAAACTCCTTGGTGTTATTTGAGCTGGACTCATTTTAAATGCTGCATGATCCTGTCCTCTCTGTGGATAACACATCTGGACATGCAGAGCTTTTCTACGCCTATGTGGACAACACATATAGCTGACCAACTGAATCATCTCCTTAGGATAGGCAAATGCCGCCACATCTGTGTACTGTCTGTGAGACTGACACTGGGGGTATCCACAGGTCACAGACCACATGTGACCTGTGGATACCTATAGCTCCTCTATGGCCACACACATGCGCTGTGACATACTGAAGACATAAGCTGACCTTTACAGTCAGCTAGAGAACATTTAATTTCATTTATTTCAGTGATCACTTTAAAACTACTCACTTAGCTAAATAGTAGTTTCGTTACAATCTCAGTCTTGTGCACGAGTCTGTGGGCTTTACTAAAAAACTAAATATACAGCAGCAGACTAGGACAGACAGACTGACTTAAATGTTTTGAGCAATCTGCCATTAGCTTAAAGAAATTTTAAGCTTTAAGAAATCACGTTACGTTAGCTTTCTGTTAGTTGCCTACTAAACTGCAGGTGTGAAAAGTTAACTAGTTAGGCATAAAGACGATAGTTCTCCGGTTATCAAACGCCGCGTTAACTACAACTGCGCCTTGTATGGGTTCAACTATTCGCGAGCTAATTTTGTGCATTCATTCTTAAATGCCATGACTCTGCAGTTGCTGGGTAGGGCTGTGCAGCCAACTAACGATATCTAACTCAACTATTTCTATATCCATCAAGCTCATCACAGTTGTCAATGCTTTGCGAACTAGCTAACCAACCAGCCCCCTGAACAAACGTGAGGTGAGATGTGCTCTTCACCAGAATACAGCCTTTCCTCTGCCCTGCTAGCTAGCTAACGATACATGGCTGTTGCAGTTGGGCGAGTGCTGCTGAAAGACTGTGGGCCAGCTCAGCTACCAAGCTAACTTAGTCGTTTTAATGGTAGCATGTTCTTTCGAACAGCATGCTGTTACAGTCAATGCTACACCGTGGCTTGTCTGTTACACTATTTGTTACTAACAGCAGCGTTTAGGATGTTTTGGAAATCGTACACCTTATACCAAATCAACGAGTCGTTACTGTCAGTACAAATGTGAAATCGGTTTACCTTCTCCGGCGGCGGCCGCCATCTTTGTCACTGCTCAGCGGGACCGCGCACGTACGTTGTTCACTCTGCGACGCGTGTCCGTCATAACCAAGGAGGTCATAACAAGAAACCAAAACCACCAAACTCCACACCCCACCTGCATTGTAACTTACAGATATGAACACAGCGATTTTCATTTTCCGTTCACTGGAAACGTGTCAAAAAATATATTGTCAAACTTAACTCTATGTCCTTTCCCTGCACTCACATCAGTTGTTAAGTCTGTTAATTCTATTGTTTCTCTTCACTGTGGCCGCCAATTCCTTTGTTCAGTAGCCTGTTATATGGAGTGGAGTTATGCCTGGAGGTATTAGGGTATTATGAGAAAGGGGACGCAGAGCAAAATGTGACATTGGGGTTTCAGTGTCGGGACTCTATGCTCGTTAACCATCTGTAAGGCAGCACAAAACCCCACTGGTTAAAGCCAATACGCTTGTGCCACCTACTGGACAATATGAATAATGTCAGATTGATAACTCCCTCAAGCGTCAGCCCAAGGCAATTAAAGTGGATATTTAGAAACCCATCCTGCATAGATTATATTCCTGTATTCTACTGAGCACCAGTAAAACCTCCAGATCTGCTGTCATTTCATCTGTAGTATAGCATGCCACTTTGCTCCGTGTCCGATTATTATTATTAAAAATGGAAGAGATTGTCCTTGTTTGCTCCACAAGCTATGGAAACTCTTTCTCCGTGTCAGCATCCCTAATGCTCTTTTTTATACAGAAAGTACGAATCACACATTTTAAAAAGCTGTTCGCAAACGCTCCAAATGTTGCTTGAGGTGTCATGACTTGAACAAATGCCATCACATCCCACCCAAGCTGACCCAACTGGTATTTTCTCCACAGTTGCTGGTGGATTGACATTGATGGGTCAGTGTTGGGTTTTTAAAATCAAGGGTTTTGGACCTGTTGTTTCCCTGTTTATATGGATGTCAAGTTCAGTATTTCCTGAGATTAGAAGAGGATGAAGCTGTGAGTGTAGCGTTGGAGTCTCAGGAGCAGACATGCTTCTAAACCCGTGATTCTCAACCTTTTTCATATCAAGGACCCCTAATTTAGTCCACATTAGAGCCACAGACCCCCATTTGATGAGATTTTGTCTCTCTGACCCAAATCTGAGAATGTTTTTATTGTCAGATATGATTTTGTCCAGAATTCCATGACTATCTGTATTGTAGGTAGAGAGATAATAGTGAAACTATGATCAAAACAGTCATTCTTCTACATTCTCTCATCGTGTCAACTTCTTGTAAATGAAACAATGGTGAAGTTTAACAATTTATCAATTCGCTGGGGACCCCCTGGAACCCCCTCAAGGACCCCTGGTGGTCCCCGGACCCCACGTTGAGAACCTGTGTTTGTGTAGCTCCCTTTTCCAGAAAGAGTATTTTTCGATAAAGCCATTACTGTCCCAAACAGCTGTTGCGCGGACTTGTACGTTCATGTTTGTATGTATGTGTTGCTTCTTTGCATTTGTGTTGGAGCGGTGCCATGTTCCAGCTTTTGGGAAACAGAAGAACAAGTCGACAGGATTGATCTGTTGCCAAATGCTCAACATACACAAAAACATTTCTGGATGATCTTTGAAATCTCAGAATCGGATGTGACTTGTTTTTCTTTTTGAACAGGGTATTTGATCCTGACAGCCTTAGGACATCATACTATTTTAAGCAGCTACTGTCTTATGAAAGTGGTCATAGCCTGTCTGCTTCCTTTCTTATCATTCCCTGAATCATATTCTCTGTAATTATGTAGCAGCTCACTGGATTCATGGCTTCTAAAGGCTGTAAGACATGAAGTAGGCTTTTATCCTTGTGAACTCTTTCTCTGCTATAAATTGGCTCTTTTGACATAATGTGCATCAATTTGGAAAGAGGCGAGGAGCTTTTCTTGGCCGTTTTTGACCGTCACATAAACAGCGCAGAGCTTTGAGCGTGTGGAGATTCTTGGTTTATGCGACTGCATCTGCACCAACATATGTGTAATGGAATACAAAAACAAAATGGGAGAGGACACCAGCAGCTGTGTTCTTCTGTTGTTTTCTCTCATTTTTCTATTCATGTTAGGGTTATGAGATGTAAATATGAATCTGTATGGAGATGCAGACACTTGCTGACTGCTTGTGAATGAAAATCAGGTTAGATGAAATTGATTATATGGTCAAAAGTCACATGTCTGACTGTGTTGTACTGTTCAATTAATGTCAGGTTGAAATGTCTTATTCTTTGTCCAATAAGAAGAGATGGAAAAAAAACTCCCTCCTCCACCCAAGAAAAGTGCATCTTGTTTGTTCACAAGTGAAGAAGAATAAACAGAAAGACTAAAAAAATAAAAATGAAAAAAAAAGAAGAAGATAATAAGCAAAATCAAAACAGCAACAGTGTGGAGAGGAGGTCAAATAACTGGGTTGCAAGAAAATGTCAACTTATTGCAGTCAAAACTAATTGTTAATGGATATAATATTTGTCCAAATTCTTTCTGGAAATAATTGCTAATATCTAATTAATATATGAGCTGTCCATAGCTCCTTCTTGTGGCAGTATACTATACTGCACCGAGCTTTCCCATGTCTGATTAGTAATTGGTTTTTAAATGATGTTGGACATTTTGGGGCGGATCCCATTTGCTGTGGGCGTGTCGTACGGCCGCGGCCAGCAGTGAGCTGGTTGTGGCTACCAAAATACACCACATGACTACATCTGCCCTGGCCAGACGCAGCCGAGGGACTAAGCTGGATGTGAATTACCCCAGTGACCTATTAACCACAGAGGAACCAGACAACACAAACCTCAAAGTTCACACAGTCATCCCTGAGATCTGGAGGGAGGGATTAGCCAAAATCCAATCATAAACCATCTACATCACGCTCAGATCAAAGGCTTTGCTCCCGCATGTGTTCCCGTATAGATCATCACAGTAGCCCACCAGCAAAACAAACACACCTCAAGCCAGCCCCGCCCGCCTAAATCTCCGGATGTGTGTCTCAGAGACTTGAAAATGAATTGTAAGAAGTGAATTTGAAAGCATATGGAGGGTTTGAATTTTTTATTATTTTGATAACTTAAAAAATGAGGAACCTGCAGATTAACACTTTGAATATATAACCTGTTTTGTTTTTTGAAAGGTGTGTTTGTTTAACAGTCTTGGCACCTTGTAAGCATTTATTCCCACCAGTCACATAGTGCATAATAATGCAGAGTGGAACGTTTGTCGGTGTGTGTGTGTGTGTGTGTGTGTGAGAATCGCTCATAGGAAGGGGGTTGCCCCCTGACCCCCCACCCCCCTTCCCAGCCTACCCGCCCGGCTCCCCTCTCTCTGCTCTCTGAAAGGCATGGGTTGGTCTTCAGAGGAGTGGTATGGGAGATGTGGGTGTGTGTGTGTGTGTGTGTGCTGGGGGATGAATGTGCTCAGTGTTTTCGGGGGGCAGCGAGTTGCCCCTGACAGACAGGCGCGCTCATTCACACACCCGGCTTTTCCCACTTTTCCAACGCACCTCTCTGTCGCCCCGCCATGATGAATACAAGCCTGTGCTCACACACACAGACACTTCTGCACCAATCCAGACACACATGCTCAAAGACACACACACACAATCTCACTTTTGTTTTAAACTGTTTTTTTTTTTTTTAGAATATATTTAAAGCGGGAATCTGTGAGATCCTTGTTTTTAAGACTGAGTCTCCAGCGCTCGTTGCTGCGGTGCTTCTGCACTGCACTTTCTAGAGATCACCTGTCAATCAAACAGTGTGGGCGGAGCTTGGATTTTCTGTTGCTGCAGTTTGAGCTGCTGTAGGTGGCGCTCTGTTCTTTGTCTGCTCAGCCATGGTGGCTATCGCTGCTCATGCTAACTGCCCAGTTCTTCTTCTGTTTATTCCAAACAAACCAGAAACGTAAAACGCATCACTTCCTGTGTGTGTTTTCCCAGGAAAGAGCTACCAGACACCGGCTGTTTAGAACAGCAAATGGAAAAGCTTTCATCACCTGGATATAGGCTGGATCACTGCTGTGTTGCACCAGTCAGCATTCGACAGTAGCAAAACAGAAATGTATTTATATGAAAAATTTTGTTGACTTTTACTTTAATCTACTCTCTATAGTGCCTTCTCTCTGTTCTGTCTCCTCACTCGCCTCTAGTCTTGCTTGTGTTGGTTTTGAGGAGTGGCATAGTGGGTGGGACCTAGACAGAAAGGGGGGGGGGGGGGGGGGACATCTTTGAAGTGAGTGTAACCTATCTATGTTTTGTCTTTATTAAAGCAGAATTAAGAGCGGAAAGATAAAAGGCTTCTTTTCAACGAGGGCGGAGGACAAAGGTGCACAGAACAAGAGAAAGCGCCTCCTTAAAGAGGACAAGTGTGTGCAGCGGGTTTTGTGATCTCTGTGTGGTCTCTGTTGATATGCATCAGATGTCTCAGAAGGTGAGGACTGGCCCCGCAACGCATTATGCAAATGAGAGCCTTCACCAGTGTGCTGTAGACAAGCTTACTGCCCCACATGTCATTCAGAATGTAAGCTTTCAGGCCTAAACATGAACAGGAAATATTTGCTATCCATTTTAATTACAGCTCCAGTCCTGCCCCTTCTGGTTTTATGTGGTTGTTGCACACAAGTGATGCTTGTTTCATGGTCCATTATAGCTGGAGGCTGCTGCCAGGTTTAAAAGATTAAAACAAAAAACTCTGTCTTTCTTTATTTCTTTCATTCTAATCAAATCCTTGCATATGTAATACATCTATTAGGGTTCTACAAGGTCCTCAGCAACATGAGAAACACTTTCCCCATTAAGTTTTAAAATATTGCACAATGAATGAATTCAGCTGCCATGGCTTTCACTCTCCCAACTGCCCAGCTACAGTGTAAACAGGTATACAATTTCAACTAAACCGTCTAACTGCAAAAAAAATCCACCCAGAAGTGGCTTTGTGGGATAAAATCTTGTCAAGTGGTGGTCCGTGGGCTAATATGTATCTTCATGGGGGTCCGTGGAGTGAAAAGGTTTAGGAGACCCCTGCTAAACCTCGAACCGAGGCAGATGAGGCAAGCATGTCTCCAGTTGGCCAGGAGGGGTCCGCCATTCACCAGCCTTTCACCAATAGCTAATGCTGCCTTCAGGTACTTGCGGAAATATTGGGGTCATGGTTTACATGCACACGAAAGACCTAACAAAGCGGCAAATACGACTGGGAGTGTGGATTTACTATATGACACTAGAGAGTATCATCAGCTGATGCTAAAAGAGATGTGTACAACACGTGAGTAGGCTAAACCTCACACAGCACGCTCATGTTTACCAAGGTTTCTCCTCTTCATTCTGCTGCTGTAGTACAAAGTGGCTTGGTTCACTTGAGTTTTTAAATAAAACCACAGCCTCCCAAAATACAACAGAAGTTTGAAGGTGCATTTTGTTATTTCCGACCAAAAGCACTTGAATCTTGCCACCTCGGAAGCAGGAGATTACGAGGAGCACTTGAAGGCAGCACAAAATCCCATTGCCAAACCCCTTTTTACGCCTGTGGAGGGTGGGCACTGCTAGTCGTCCCAAACCATCCACGCACCACGACTTGCCGGGTACATGTGGTGGAAGAAGCCTGCGGAGTGCAACCTCAGCAGGGGAGAAAAACGATACTACGCATTACTTTTTACTGCGTGGAATAAATGCACAAAAAAATCACCAAACTGTGAGGTGTTTGTGAAACCGGTGAAGTTGGACGTCTGAGAAGAAATTTGCAAGTCTGAACGACAATGGAATTTGTGTTCTCGTAACCTCGGGGAATACTTGTCTCGGCTGTTTTGTCTGGATGTAAAAAAAACAACAACAACAAAAAAACAGTTGCGAACAAATTGGATAATCTCAGTGAAATCAAAGAAAACCTGCTTGGTTCTCTGTAACGAGGAGTAAACGAGTAACTTAGTCGGACCGCCGAGAAAAAGAGTTGTAACGTTACACAGAGCAAGGTGAGTGGCAGTGGGTTTACGTTAGTTCGCCTCTATTGAATCGAGTCTACTTTCTTGTTTATGTTGATATCAGTTGAAATTACAAATGCATAGCTTTTTGTTGCTTTTCTTTTTAGAACCTCATTGTTCGCCAGGCAGTATCGTCTTGTTAATAAATTACCATACTGAAGCGTTATTGGAACAAGTTTTCACTATATCCACTTCTGGAAAGGTTAGGTGCTTATCTTTCTGCACTTGTTGATAGCTTGTATTATTGTAGTTAGCCCACATATAGTCTTAACCAGTAATCAAATCCTTCTGAAACGAAACCAGAAGCCTTGTCTCAAAACCATTCAAAAGTTAAAGTAATGAAAGTCAGATTAAAGTTTCTAAGCCTTCATTGAATGAGGCGGTATCTCTGTGTTTTAATGAGGGCTTTTTCCTTCATTCAGCTAGCTTACTTATGTCCTCTAGGCGTCGTCGCTCACAGACAATTTCCACTCATTTTCAGTAGAAACTTGTGAAAAATGACTGCCACTTATTTTATGACAGGTGAAGAGATAAAACCAAATCTTCATCACTGGTATGTATTCATAAAGTCGTGCTCTTCATAGTGTAAGTGTAGCCTATAGCCTAGCTCATGGGCACACCAGCCCTGGAAACAGCTTCGGCCCACAGTCTGTTTGGCAGTGCCAATTTCATTCAGAGATGGGCTATTTCTGACTTTTCCATTTCCCATCTCCTCTTCTGGCAGCACCCCAGATACGTCGAATTTCACTTAATAATAGTAATCAGTTTTAAGTCGACGTATGAGTGGTGAAAGCAGCACTTTATTTCAGTAAATTTTCTCAACTTTTAGAATTGGTCCACACTGCTCGCTACCGCCCACCACGGTGTATTTGGTGGAAGATGTGTGCGAACCGTTTATAAAAGTAAAACATTTTTATCGAAGTGCTGCTTGGTGGATTAAATGTGTGCCGAATTTACCAGTGAAACATAAGGTCTTATGTAATGTTTTACGAAGTACATGTGTATGCCGATAATCAAGGCAACCTTAAAAGACAGATTCTTTAAAGGCGTTTGGAACTTATTTCTCTCCGCACGGGATAGAACGGAACCTTTCGCGGATGTATTCTAAATCTCCACACACAAGCCATGCTCAAACTGCGGTAACATAAGGACAGTGATGGTAGGTGGGTAATCAGTGACCTGTAATCGGTGATCATCATAAGGTTAACCACCACCACTATAAACATAACTCAATTATACTTTAAGAAAAAAGCACCTAATTAATCCTTATTTTTCCTTAAAAGACCCATCTTCATATATTTTCAGTTTGATACTAGCTTCTATGATATGTACTATGAATTTCTGGCATAAAGATTTGTTGCCATAAAAAAGTTGGGCAAACTGACTTTATGTGGGTTTAACCTCCACCACTACATCCATGGATAAGAGAGAAGTCTGTTACTCAAATGCTTTCCTATGCATTAACCCAGTTTGTATTTTACAAATTATGCGCAATACTGGTTACTGTGTGGACTAAAATAAAGTATTGCTCAATGCCTTCTGATGGAAAGGAGCATCTTTCTAAAAGCCATGAGAAATCATCATAAGAGATGACTTAATATGATGTTTTTTTAACGCACCCATTTGTTGAACATTTTATTGTGCGTATTGATATTCACTTGACTACACTTGTCATGGGTGACAGTCCAACACAAGGCCCGTCAGTGAGAGTGTGTGACCTTTGTGTTTTTGTGTCCCATGGGTGACAGTCTCTCCTCACAGTGTAGTGCTGTTCCTTAAACCACGGCCATCTGCTCCTGTTGCTTCTCAACTTAATTGATGGCTTAGTATAAGCCAGGAAATGAGATGTAATATCCCTTCCTGATGATGATGCTGATGATGATGATGATGATGATTTGCTCATTTAACTCAGATTGCTTGTAGCATTGGCATAACTAGAATATGCGTTTTTTGCAGGGTGAGTGATTTAGTTCCTATATTACATGAAACACAACAGTCCACCGTCTCTGTTGAATGGTCTTTTTACTTGGTTAATCTCTAGTAGTTTTGGTGATGAAGGCATGTTTGTGAGCATTCGAAGGCCAGTCCAGCTGCACAGAGATGCAGAGCCCTTTGAGGCGTTGCAATATGAATGGTTAATTCTGTGTGGGGCCGTACGCCCAAATCAAATTATCTTTAATTTTCTGGTTTTAAAATAAAGATAGTCTCCAGCTACAAAAAATTGGTCAAGTGTGACACATACAAATACAAGTCTTTCTCAAGCTGGCCGCTACTTCCTGAAGTTGAATAACAGTTAGCCGTCTCATGATTGTGGTTCATGTCGGACTGTGAGTGTAAGTAATTAGGAAAGAGTTTTATTTAAGTGGAGAAGAGAGTAGTCTCCAAGACTTGAGTGGGGCGCATGTTTTCTTTGCCTCTGGCGTGAATGACTGTTTATTAGCTGAACTAGTAGCTGGCACGTTCTTGTACTTGTACCTGGATAAAGTCAGACACCAAGACCCAGAGCTGTCTGGACTTGTAAAATGACCTTTGGCCTTGTGTATAAATGCCGTCATTATGGTGTGCACAGTTCGACCTTTAAAGGCTTGACCTGGAGTGACCTGAGATGGGGAAAAAAATGTAGTTTTAAAAGGGTGCTAGATGAAAGAGGTGGACTGGGATTTTTTTCATTTAATTTTAGGAAACCCTGAGGGAAAAGAGCTTACTGGCATTTCAGGGATAATGATGAAAATATAGAAAGCAATTTCAGCACCAGTTGATTATGTGTGTTCTCTTACGTTTTGTATAAAAGCCCCATGGGATAGTACAGCAAACGATTCAAATTATTGCTGTATTATACATGTGTGAATACTTTATAAACTGTAGCCTAAATGCTTCCATTTTTCAATTTCTTGATAATGAACTGTCTCATGCACATTTTTGATTGATTGCTTACTTTAGACGAATCACTGAATTCCCTTTAGACTAATTACTAACAACTGACTTCACAGACATCAGCATTTAACAGACAGGTTTTGTGGCAGCAGAGTTGGTTAGAGTACTTCTCCAATACACACGGCTCACCTCACACATTCTGTCACTGTCAAGGTGCCAAAGGTCAAAGGGTGAAAGGGGGATGGGTGTCGACTGCTCTTGTTTTCCGTGTCTGGCAGCTGGAGGGAACACAGGGAACATGTGGCGTCAAAACCTTTCATCATGCCCCCCTTCCGACCAACCAAATGTCCTTAACGCGAGCTCGAGTCAACCGGTGTCATCTGCTGGGGTGAGGATGGGAGGGCAGACAGCGTCTGATGAGAGGCGAGGCAACATTCCCATGATTTGTCTTGTTCAGCATCGGCTGTGACATTTATGCTGCCAGTCTGGTAATTAACAGGTGGGGAGATGTCAAGGGCGGCGTGAGGGTTTGATAAACTGCAACTGGCTGGCGATGGCACTAGATCATCAGCGGAGGCGTTGAGTAAGTGTCTCTGAACGTGCACCGATCAGGACAGAGCTGTCACTGCAAGGTGCCAAGTCAGATGTGATATAGAGAGCTATAAGCCACTTTCCCCTGAGATGAATGTACTCCCCGAGTGCATCGTTAAAGGAAAATTCCACCCTCAGATACTTTTAGATACCAGCAATTTGTGATGTTCAGTGCATTCCAGAAGTTACTTAGTGATGCAGTTTTTACTAAGTAATTTAGTTTTGGTGTACCCGCTTTCCATCAACCTGCCTTGTCTACTTCTGCTTCAGTTAGTGATTTCCTACGTTTCCCGGAATGACTTTCACCCCTTACTCAAAACACAATATGTCTTGTGGCTACATTGCATGCTGGTCTATTGAGGCTACTGTCGGTGGAGAAATTGTTATCTCTGCCTCCTTTAAGTATCAAACAATTTCCCCCATGCAAACTCGGGACCGTGTGGCAAGTGGGCCTCCGGTTCTGTTCTGCCTACCGCTACTGATATGTACCAAGTGATTGATGTGATTCAAGGATTGATATGGACCGGAAATCTAACAGGAGCGGTCAACTGACAGGAAATATTTGGGGCAGACATCCTCTGCAACTAGTCTCTTATCTGGTGTGGTGGAGAGGACGATCACCCCAACATAGATCAAAGTACAAGTTATTTGGAAGGGCAGCCAAGGCTAGACATGTGAATGCTTCCCTTGCCCGGCAGGGGTCTAGGGCCCCTCCGCTCCCATGGTCAGATTAAATACTCAATTTAATTATGTCACTGAGCATTAAGTCAGTAACCTTATCAGAGTGGTCTGGCTGTTTAATGGGCTTTGCAAGCCAGCAGATGCAAAAAGATTAGGGACAATATGCTGGTGGTGCAAACCCTGAGCAGAGGGATAAAGGATGGGTACAGAGTCTGACACTCAGTGCCACCCTGTATGAGATCTGAAGAATCGTCTAGATGGCACACGTTAAATACAGCCTCATCTGAAGACATATGTAGATCTGAAAGTATTTAGAAATCAACAAAAGAGCTTGGAATCTGTGCCATCCAATGCACTAAGCAAATTAATTGTGAACTGGATCTTTTAATAAATAGGTTATTTCATGATCAGTGACATACATTTTCTCTGTGCTGTAGCAGAGCGGATTTCCATGACAAAGTCACGCAATAATTTGTAAATTTATGCACATTTATAAATAAAGGCCTCGAGATAAAATAAAAAGAAAACCCAGAATGGATGAACTATTTTATGCATGTAGATTTGGAGTTTCAGGCTAATTTAAAAAAGCCCCTGATGCTACACTATCATGAATATCTTAATTCCCATCTTTCCTCATCAATGGCCTGGCCCGTATCAGGAGTGCCGCTGTGCCTGGAATCCCAGATTTTGTTCCTTAAACTTGACTGGCTATCCTCCCCAATTTCTGGTAGTCACATTTGGATTCACACAGATTTTTGCATATTGCTTGCGGTGAACATAGCAGCTCAAAAGCCCTAGCTGGACGGGCTGCAGCTCCTGTCTTTCCATGTCTGTGATTTAAATCAGCGAGCCTTTGATTTTTTTAGGGGCGAAAAAGATTGAGGATTTTCTTTCTGATAACAAGAACTGTGATAACACTAAGGATTCTCTTAGGATTTAATTAGAAAGGGTAGCCTGTTCATTATTCAGATATGTAAATGGAGACCCAGATACATACAGTGCTGCGGAATGTAAAATAGATTCAATACAGTGTTGGAATACCTTTGAAGCAGCGAGCGAAGTGCTCTATAAGAGTGTGAATTATTAACTCATCAGGGCACCCTGCATGCTTCCACCACATGCGGCTCATGGTGTGTGTGTGCGTGTGCGTGTGTGTTTGTGATTGTTCCCTCATGAATGGAGTTATGTGTTTGCCTAAGGTCAGTGTTGAAACAGCAGAGCACGTGATGCACAGTCTGCCTCAAGGTGAAGTTGGCCTGAACTGACTGAGTAAAACAAAAAAACCTCTTTTACTCAGTAATCGTATTATTGACATGCGTGATGCCGGTTGAGATATCTGTGTGGCAGATCTTGTTAAACAATGTAGTCAAACAGGAATGAATTGCTGTAAATGATGCACCTTCCCCAAGCAGCATACAGTCCAATGAGGAAGGTTGTGTGATTGAAAGGGGGGAGAGGGAACAGGGGTCTAGTCTTTAAAGTTCATGGTGCGGTCAATGTATAGAGTGGGCTATTGTAACAGATGGCATTAGCATGATCCACAGAGTATTTTCTCTTTTCTGTCTCTGTCACTCAGATGCCTCTACATCGCTCTTCCTCGCAAAACTCAAGCAAATTTTCCCCTTTACTTCCCCGCCACAATTCATTCCTCCACGTCAACACTTGACACTTTTTGCCGCTCTCATTTTCTCTGTATTCCCTTGCGCTTGCATTCACGCATAGACACACTCCCATATCATTTCCCATCTTCCCGTCACGTTGAAGCAGCCGCTTGTGGAAGGCCCTCAGAGAAAGAGGCCCTGCTGGTGAGATAGGATGACATGGCTGAGAGGGGCTTTGTCATTGCACCCGTGATGAGAAGATGAGACCTCCACCTGGGGTAGGTGAGGGTGGAGACTTTGAACACACACACACACACACACACACACACACACACACACACACACACACACACACACACACACACACACACTTGTACTTCTATCCTTATGAGGACCCTTCCTTGAACACATTCATTCCCTAACCCCTAACATTAACCTCAGTCCTTTCCACTACATGCCTAACATAAAAACTAAACTAAATTTAACCCTAAAAGAAAAATCCAACCTAAAACACTTTAACACTATTGAAAAACAACTATTGGTGATATACCTTGTCTTTCTGGACCCATTTGGTTGTTTGGTGGTGTTTTTTAAGGGGCACAACTTTTTTCGACTGCCAACTGTCGCTCTCACTATCGCTATCGATTTCGCTACCATTATTACTCTCTCCACTTACACGTAAAACCCACCAGAATGTATCAAGTCCAGGCATGTTCACTTGAGGATGTTGAAAGACATGCTGGGAAATGTAGGTAATCACTAACTGAAGTAGAATGAGATGAGACAGGTTGAGGAAAAGTGGGTACAACAAAAAGGTAAATTACAACACTTCAAAATAACTCCTGGAATGCAATGAACATTAGTAATTGATGATACATAACAGTGTAAGAGTATCTGAGGGTGGTGTGTTCATTTAACCCTAACCTAATCCTAATTCTAATCTTAACCACAAACCCAAGCCCTAACCCTAAACCGACCCCTTAAAGAAGTGAGGAGCTGCCAAAACAACCTCACTTCACAAAAACATCCTCACTCCCAAGGTCTAAAACTCAAACTGGTTGGGGCATCTTGGGTTTGAATCTGGTCTGGGACCTTTGTTGCAGGTCATCCCCTCTCTTTTTTTCCCCGCCTGTCCCATCTTTCTTCACTATCTAATAAAGGCAACTGCCAAAAAGAAAACCTCAATCTGGTTCTCACAAGGATAGAAGTACAAGAACACACACACACACTTTTCATTCTGTCACATTGGGCTTTAAGGTGCATGACGTGAGTTTGGTAAAACTGGTTCAGAACGTGCAAAAAGCTCAACAAAATAACCCGGGTGCAGGTGTTTGGTTACTGTTTTTGCATTGTTGTGTTACTGTCTGCACCTGCGCAGGCTTGTGCATACTCCATTGAGATGCTTGTGAAAATGCTATAATGCGCTTTGCATGCAGTTTGCATGTCTGCATGTGTTGGTATAGGCTGCGTGCCTGTAGATACTTTTTTACTGTGCTTGGCCTTTGCAGCTTTGAAAAGGGTGGTCTAGTCTCTGCAGCTCTAGTATCTCTCTCTCCTCACTCCCTCCCTCCCTTCTCTGCAGGGGGGAAGAGAGAGGGAAAGTGGCCCTGCCTCCTTTGTTTCTTTTGTTGAAGAGGAGGCTGAAAAGGCCAGCCAACAAGAGAGGGGGAAGCAGGCGGAGGTTGGGAAGAGAAGGAGGGGGGGTAGAGAGGTAAAGGCCTAACTTGGGGAGAATGGGGGAAGGGGAGAGGACAGGAAAAGGAGGATGTGTGTGTGTGTCTCCTCTCCTGTCTGTCAGTTGGAGAACAGCTGGTGTTGACTGCAGGCTCCTCTCCTCTTCCTCCTCAGAGGAAGGACAGGTGAGTGGGTGTGGCTGAAGAGGGAGTGTCCACCATCTGGAAGCCAACCTCCAGCATCCAAACTCCAGCATCCAAACAGCTTCTCAGAAAACATGTTCTTTGTGAAGTCTCACAGTTAGGTTAGTTATTTTTTCTCAAGTCTGTGCTGTGGAGATGCCAATGGTTTAGGGCAGATGTAGGAATTTTGATCAGGGATTGAGGGATTGATGTTCAGTGTGAAATCTTTCTTTGTTCTTGTTGAATGGTGCTTTGCATTGCATGGCTGCAGTTAGACAGGTGGCCATTCACCCCGGCTTATGATTGGAAGTGAATGGATTTTAAAGCGCTCTTGAAATTCAATATCATCTAAGTGACGTCAGGCAGCTAGCTTTGGCTTTTGACTCCAGAGGCAACAATACAAGAAGCATCTGCTATGGTGACACTAGCCGGGTTTTTTCTTTTTGTGCTAGTGTGTGTGGTTTTTCCAGGCACGCAGACGGGCGTGAAAAGCAGCATTTTGGAATACCGACAGCAGACCGTTGCCAAGTGGCAACCATGAAGGCTCTTGGAAATTGGGGAGTGCTCAGTTTCCCCAGAAACGCCCTTTTTCTCAAGACAGCTCCCCCTAAAGCGACCCACCCCCCCTTAACTCCCTTTAAACGCCCCAGGGGGAGGGACCCTCTGTCCTGGGAAAAGGGGGGTTGCTATGGAAAGCCAAGGACGAATGTTGGACAGGCGTGTTAAAAGTTCAGGACCTTGGCTGGCTGCTGGTGGACTCCACAAGTACAGGACATAATCTCCCTGGGGTGCCTGAAATTTACCTTGCCTAACTTTAGGTATATACAAATTGTCTATCCAGTAACACTGAATATCGCTGACAGCTATGCCATTTGAAATTCTACAATGTGTTTTGAAAGGGCTTCATAACCCAGGGTCATACATTTTTCTCACCCCATAGAGGACCATGTAATCCTGTAATTTAGATAAGCATAACTTCCAGCATTGGAAATAAAGAAATCATAATTACCCTACAACATTTGCACCTGACAAAAGCATTTTGGCCCTTCATAGCAAATGTCTGTGGCTGTAATGATCGCTTACTTAACACATTGCCACAGGAGCCATAGAGTAACCTGATTTTATCCTTTTTAAAGGCTCACTTAACGTGTCGTTGCATACAGCAGACATGTGCCAGGGCAGAGCAGAGTGTTTTTACAACCTGACAACCTGCATGTGTTCCTCCTCTTACCATGACACTTCCTGTTGGTTCGCACTCCCTAAACGGTCAGGGGTCAGGGGTCGTCTGTCAACCCTCCATAGACATGATACTCCCTTAACACGGCTTTTCCCCGCGAAGCTTTTAACACCGCTGAGTTACCAAGACTTAAGTTAATACATGTGTGTGAGTATGTGAATGCACATCCGTTTTTGTGTGTGAGTGTGAACACCCTAACAGACCAAAGTGTTTCCTAGCAACCTTTTGCCACTTGTTGGTAAGCTGAGCTATGGCACACAGTCTTGCAGTATACAAGCTGCACTGTTGCTCTCCCTGTGTTGGATTACAAGGCTTTGATTTAGACAATCCTTAAGCCGATCTGAAATTTTGGTTCTATTCCTCATTTACTGCTCTGTAATCCTGCTGAATAAACTGAGAACCATACTGTGTGACTAATGCATGATTGTACAAAGTCCAAAATATACAAATTACTGTCTACATGCCTTGTGAGGGAGTCAGCCCGCAGAAAGCGCTGGGCTTGTGCCGGTGTAAAAGTTGTAATGTAATGGCTTAACATGCTCGGCTTACAATATACTATATAGATGTCTCTGTTTATACCAACGAGCCTACAGGCAGCCTTCATAAATAACTCTCTCTTTGTGTTATTAATGGAGAGCTTAAGGTTTTTTTTCTTGCTTACCAAGAATAATCTTTTCCACCCGCTCCACCTCAGTAGCTTTAATCTGGCTGGAAATGAACTAGGCCTCTGTTTCCAGGGTTATGGAGGACTCTGAGGGGTGTGTTGTGTGTGTGTATGTGTGTGTGTTTTCTGCCCCCACCCCCCACATAATTCCAACAGTGGTGCAATACTGACATTTGTAGTTGTTCCCTGAGTCCGAATAGGCAGTTTGTTGGGAGAGGTGTGTGTGTGTGTGTGTGTCAGTCACACAAAAGTCCCTCTGTTTTCCACGTAGGGGACTGAGTATTGTCCTGCTGGTCACACCAAACTCTCTCCAGTTGCTAAATGGGTGTGAAATGTTGTCTTGCTGCTCCACTTTGCAAATTGCCCCAAAACGGTGACAGCAATTAGCTATAAACTAAACCATAATAAAAGATAATCGCTGATAGTAGTGCACCCAAAAAGCAATTGTTGTCTCTTATCTTTATTGCCTGCATTTTGGCGCCTGCCCCTCCCCGTATAGTTATTTCTTCTACTGTATGCTGTTTGTTTTTCCCTTGTTGTCTTTCTTTGTGGAAGCTAGCTAGCACATTAGCATAGAATAGCTACAGAGGGGTCATGGAAGTTGGCTAGCATATTTTTTGTTCCTTTCATTCATACACAGTGTTGAAATTGTCGGCTGCGTTATTTTTAATACCCCATTATATTTTTCTTTACTGTATCCTATTGCTATTTTCTGCTGCTATGACCAAATCCCTACGAGGATCATTAAGCCAGAGGGGTCATGGGAGTAAGCTAGCATGATAACATGGATAGCATGGAATAGCCAGAGGTGGAGGTGTTGTGAGCGTCAGCTAGTGTGTTAGCATGGAAAATCCTGAGGTGTAGTGGATGCCAGGCTAACTTGTGAAACATCAGATAAAAGGACAGGGCTTTATTAGCTGTGTTTACATCCCATTATTAGGTGCTTGGGAGCACCTCTGTCAGAGCCAGGCTCCTGTGTTTGTTGGTTGGTTTGTTCTTGTTCTTTGTAATGCTTCTTGCAATGTGTAATGCCTAGGGCAATTACCTGTTTAGACAGTGCAGGGCCACAAGTCCAGTGTGCGTTCGTACACCAGGTAGCATGGTAGAAGTTAAACAAGCATCAACCAACTGGAGGCTGGTGCACTGTGCATCCACATACCACGGAGTAGCTTGGTGACTTTCTAACTGTAGTTGCCAAGTCAGCACATGGGTTAAATTTTTGTTTGAGATTCTGAGATTCTTAGTTCCAACAACACTGTGCTACCACAGCGCTTTGGTGTTAACAGGTGGAGTTTCTAAAGTCAACGTAGTTTCCAGTCATGTATACCTCGCTGATGGTAATGCGCCTATTTATTTTTTGCAACATTTCAAAAGTTCAGACAGTGGTGGCTGCTCCTCTCTACCATCCTCTCCTTTTGATTCTTCTCGTCCTCCTGTGCTGTCAGATAGTCAGGGGGACTATCTCAAGCCTTCGGCCATTAACATTCCTTCCATTAAAACGTCAACACAACCCAAGTCCTGGGGCCTGCAGGCGTCCAAGGATCCTGTCGATAAAACCGACCCCCTCCGGGCAGTTGAAGACGACAGGGGCTCAGCGGGTTGCCTGGGCTCACATGTGTCCATTTTTTGTTTCTGAATATGTCTTGAACCTCAGCTGGCTTCACTTCATTTAATTTTTCTCAATTGCATATAGAGACAAAGAACAAGGATATTTGTTCTTTGTACTGGAGGTATTTCCATGCAGTACTCAGCAGGAGTGATGTGAGAGGAGCCGTTACACAATTAAACTCCCCCTCCTATTTGACATTATTGGGGTGTTTTGCAGAAAGACATTAGGCATTGTTTCCACTGGACCAACTCAATTTGACTTAAAGTTGCCTTGTTTTTACTTTTCTTCCGGCTTACGCTGCAGTCATGGCTCATTACCTACCCAACACACTCTTGTTTTTGTTCATGTCTGTTGTGGTACAAGGGCTAATCACTGGTAACATACTTTGTCTTCATTAGTTTTGCCATGTGTGTAGGACTTTTGTTACATATATTTCCAAGTAAGGATTGGATATTCTGCAGTTACATTTCACAAAACATCTTATAGTGTTAGCTACACTGTAAACCTCTAATGAAGCCTAAGATCACTCAAGTTCCCAAACCAGTTGGTGACCAAATCGGAATAAAGAGATGTCAAGTCCATGTCAATCTTATTCAGTTCAGACCCACTTTTTTTTTTTTTCCGGAAGTTCACTCATTTAGCATGTTATTATTATATTTCTCGTCTGACACACACATGCACGCCCACACACACAGATGCACACTGCACGTGTGCGCTGAAGTGGATATGTTCAGCACAGATGTCCTGATGGGATCCAGCTGGAGTGAATTCTGGTTGCAGAAACATGGTGTCAGGACCTCCATACGCCCACAAGCACGCTTACACCGAAAACACACACTACCATCCAGGCACGCAAGGCGACGGTTTGGGCCGAAACACATTCCCCAGCGTCAGGGGTTAACCCAAAATATGTTAAGCAGCGAGTCCAAAAATAAAAACACACATTTGTCATGCCAAAAACATGGCGGATCTCTAGGGACTGTGATATAATTAAATTGTTTTCATTTCGCTGCACCACAAATATCATCATGTTTCATTTTACCTCATGATGTCAGATGGGATGGGAGCGTGTGAAACCAGTGTGGCTGTGTAAGAGTGGAACATGTGGAAAACTCTCCAGCGCTAGAAAACCTATCTCTTGTTTTGGTTGTGTGCTTCCAAAATGTATGATAGATTCATATCGGACTGTCCGGCCTTGTTGTAGTTTCATTCCTAGCTGGATACTTGGTTGGTATGTAGTAGGGATGTCAAACAATGGATTTGGTGCAATTTGGACACGCGAGATGTTCATTATTAATAAACTTTGAATAAACAAGCGAACAGCGCTCTGTGCAGCAGCGGGGCGAACGGGCACTGCACTAGTTGAGTCAATGGCGCGCCGGACTAAAAGGAAAGCGCCACTTTCTTGTATTTCACATCATTTTGCGTTTTTTCCCATTAACCGGTTAGTTACCGGTTAATGGGTGTCGGCCTATCGAAAGCAAAATTAACCGAAACTGACATCCTAGTATGTAGCATAGTGAGGACGTCACCAGACTATATTGACCCTGCCCTCCCCGTCCCCTATCGATTGCAGGCGTTCAATCTGCTGCCTATTGATCACACGCAACAAATTGATTACTATGGCACGACCGTATGTCCTGCATAGTAGGAGGCAATCGAAAGGCTGTGGTCTAATTTAAGTCTCGTGCTGTTTAGTGTTGCAGCTGGTTTGTACAAACTCTGATCTATGTTAGCACATTCGATTCTTGAATATTTCAATTCTTGTAATGGAATTTGATTCAGAAGTCTTAAGCTTCAAGAAGTGGAATTCTTAAGGTCAATTCTGTTTCCTGTCATCATGCTGGCTCTGACTGGAGCAAGCTGTCTTAGATTAAACCAAATCATAGATAGACTGGCATTAGCAGCTCATGAAATGAGCAGTTCCTGAACTGATCTCATTTGACGGGAAAAGCAGATTACAGCTATGGATGGCTAAAGAAATGAGCAATCCTCTCAGAAAGTGGACCATAATCTTCCCACGAGTCTCTGCTCCTGCTGTTGGTGTTTGTTAAATCAAGTGGAAAATTGTGGAACGTCCTTTTTTCCTTTTCACTGAACTTTGTAATGAAATCAGTAATCATAGCCAAGTAAGACCTTTGCCTACAAGTTTGTTCCAATTCCATGGGTTCCACTGAAATGAAAGGATTTTAAAAGCAAAGGGCTTTGCCACTTGAGATTAAACTCAGCATTTCCCTTCAATGTAGCTCATGTGGGGGTAATGCTACGCTCAGCTCATAATTAGATTTTTTTTTTTTTTACCATACAATACTGGGTGCATGATATGATATTCAAATGAAGTTAAAATTAACCAACCTTGCCCTGTAGTGGAATAGGTTTAGGCCAGGCTGTTTGTGTCTTACCGAACCAAAATTAAATGGATGAGCAAGATAATATCTTGCTACTACTACTACCAGTTGCAGTAAGTCATATCCAATTATGACCAAACTGATTTCCACTTACATGATGCAAACTGTGACCTTTTTGCATTATAATAGAAGGTTTTCTTTGACGAAAGACAGTTATATGTTTAAAACTTGCTTCATGTCCTTTGGGTTATTTATGGTGCAACAGCAGCTGTCCTCAAGTAGCGAACCAATACGTGAAACCCAGAAAATCAGTGTAAACGCTATGAATTCTCCATCAATGGGAACTATCACTGCCACCACCATCACTAAAAAAAAAAAGAAAAAGTTATTATTGTTATAGAACAAAACATTTTTCACTGTTTGTACTTTACAAGTAAGCTGTGTTGTAATGTATAATTGGCATAGACAGTATGGCTGAGTCGAACTGATCTGGCCTGATTTTGTGGAATAAGCCTGGCCTGTGTAGACTGACAACTGAATGAGAGTATATGGGTGTCATCCCAGTGGCACACTGACCTGGGGGATGTCCTTATTGATTGCCCCTGGGCCTCTGCTGTTGTATATTTGATTCATTATTGAGTGTTAACTGTCGCCAGTGGAAACACAAGTTCAGACTTATCCCATGTGCTGCCTTGTAAGAAATTCAAGTGGAATTTCCACAACTCAGCAACTGATGCTGCACTTGGAGATTTTTCTGGCTGCTATTGCTGATGTGAGCATGACTGGAATCATTGTCTTCAGCGAACAGCGATTTTTGGTGGCTGTGGGCTGCACAACCGCACAAACAGCCCTCTATCTGTTTCCCTCTCTCCGCTGCCTCTAAATCAGATTGACTCGGAGCGCTGTTGTAGTCTTTAACTTTATGTGATCTCCGGAGATGTGTGAAAGTGCCTGACAGGCATGGCAGGGACAGACCAGACTATTGAGCCTGGGGGGGGGTGTGTGTAGTTGAAACTGTGGGGCAATGAGGAGGGACGGGGAGGGGGAGGGGGAGGGGGGTGCAGCCAGAGGGAGTGTGACCCCTTGCACTGAGAGTTAAAAAAGCATTGGTAATGAAAGTAGGCAGATGAGACCTAGCTGATAACCTTACCAACCTCTATGTATGCGCGTGACAGGCAAAGCATGTTACATATTGCGCTTTAATGTCCCCCACTTACTAAAAATCATACTTGGCTAATGTGCCTAGAGAATTTGCACACATGCCGTGTGTTGCTGTCGGATTAATATGACAGGCTTATCCTATTGCATGCCATTACTGCAACTGAATGAATTGGCCATACAGACGCCATGCTTGTCCTGTTCCGTCTGAGAACACAATTAGACTTAATGAACAAGCTGTCATTGGAAAGCATTCATCCCTTATCTCATTAATGGTTAGGGAGGCCCAGTCTCTCTCTCAGTTCATTATACAGCTACATGAGTAATCCATGTGCGTCACATTGTTGTAGAATGCTTCCAAGGAACATTTCCCATATCTGGATGTAGTCACGTAGGAGAACTAGCCTAAATGCCCATGGATGTCTGCAATTCACCCACAACACTATTTCAGTTTCAATTTGAAACTGAGGCACCAAAGCTGCCTTGTTTTTTTTTGTGGTGGGCTGCATTGGCTTAACCTTTGTTCATCTGGGGCGCAATAGCCAGTTGTTTGCTTGTGGAAGGAAGTAGGATGGCATCAGCCCTGTGCCAAGTAGAGAGGGCACTGCTTTTGAACAGGATGCTTTGGAATTGTATTTTAGTCTCTGTATGTATTCTCCAGGGGATAGAGGGGGAAAAAGCAGAACGTTTTGGTATTTAATTATAGAGCGGCAATGGCCAAAGGCACACTGTCAATGGTAGTTTTATGACCGACAGCTTAACAACCTCAGGAATGGTGGCACTGTTGGTTTTGATGACGTTGTGTCATTTCCTCCTCTGAAGAGCCGGGTTTTTTGATGTGTTTGGGAAATGTATGTGTTCCCACTCCTTTTAACGGACGGAATAGAAAGGCCAGTAGAAAAAGCCTTATGGTGCTGTGGTGTGCACCAAAATTTGCCAACACGCCAAGTCAAGGGTGAAAGCTCACGCTTATTTTAGTACTTTATGACGCCTGGAAATGCCATCTTTTTGAAGTTGCTTTTTTCTCACGAGAGTCTCTTTTGTGACAATTTTAGTTGCTTTGAAGGACTTGCTGTTTCCCCCTCCTGTTTACAGAAAATATGCATCCCTGCCTCCCATGTGGTGTGGCAGTGATTTTCTTTTCCGTGTTAATCTGATCTGATTTAAGTTGAGTTGGGCCCTCTCGGCACTGTCAAAAAAGGTCCTTGTTTGTTTGGAGCAGCATGCATGTTTGAGAGGATTCTTGGGTGTGATGCCCCCCCTCTCCCTCCACCCACCCCGCCCAAGAGTGTGTGTGAGGGAGATGTTCGCCCCCCTGTTTTGTTTGGTGACTCACCAGTTTTGGCAAGGGTGAATGAACACGACATGTCACCAGTTGAGTCACTGTACATTTCCTAACAATGGGAAGCCTGGCTAAAATCGGCGCAGTCCAGTTCTTCATTTGGCTTGGCGTCACAAGCGCTGTTGGCTAACGCTTACAGCTTTACTGCTTCCAACCTCACTCTGGTTAAGAAAGCAAAATGTAACGGCTAATGTTCTCAAAGTAGAGGTGCTTCAGGCTCTCTGATAACTTGTCTGCAGGCTGTTTGCTCAACCTGATGAACCATTGTGTGATACAGGTCAATCTTAATCCTTGAATAGGAAACCCAATGAGGGGAACAAACATGACAGCAAAGACGGCAATCCTTCCTGTTCCTGTCACATCAATCCTATCAACCCAACGCTGTCTACCCACAATGCTAACTATTCTGTGCACTTTGTCTTTGGCTCTCCATTTGTCTTCATGTAGATCAGCTCCAGCCCTAGCCGTCACAGTCTGGGTCAAAGACAAATGGAAACATTATATGAGAGAACGATTCAGGTTAGTCTCGTGTGTCTGAGCCGGCATCTCACCTGAGGGAATCGCCACATAACAAGACCCAGCAGATCCAGGCCAGGGGGGCTCTTGGAGGAGCTGGTGGATCAGCTGGCAGAAGGCTATAGGGTTTCCTGCTGTTTAAAACCATCTGCACGGCAGTAGGAAAATGCTAAGACCGCAGATGCATCGGTGAGCCTCGAGGCAGAACATAGTGTATCCTATGTGTTTTTTGTGTTTTTTTTACAGCCTTGAGAGTGGATTGGAGAAACTCCAGGTTTGACCGAGCTTCGGCCAAGTTAAGGCAGCATTCCTAGACAATGACCGTCATTTGGATCTCCTGTGGCGAAGGGAATGATGCTGCTTTTACAGCTCCAGGACACCCATGGTGAAGGACAAGCATAAAATGAAAATTTACTAGAATTCCAAGGGCTGAAAAGTTTCCTTATTCATTATCCGCAAAATTGTTCCTGGTTGCATTGTATTTGTTGACTGCTTTTTGAAATGAACCCCATGCAGCTTGGTCATTTAAGCTTGATCAGGTTTAGTTTGGTTCAGTCGCACTATGTCTGGCTGTACCGTGGTTGAAGCATTTAGTTGCTTAGATTTACTCCAAACCAGTTCATCTTTTTGTCTGGTGGACCTGACCCCGAAATGTTCATGAAGAGATACTCAAAAGTGCTTTGTAACAGCAGGATTTTTAAATCATAAGGCTGTTTAAAATGTATGTTTTATTGCTTTTTAAACTTCGATGATCCCCTAACCATTCGCCTGCCGAGGCTTTGGGTATCTGTTGTGAAAGTGAATGGAGAGGTCATGTTTCATGTTGTGCCAGTGCACTCTTCTCTGTGGCAGCCATTTGTCTGCCTTTTTTAAAAGGTGACTTTTGTGGCTGGTTTTGCCCCGCCATGTTCAGCAAGCTCTTTGTTGTCATCTTGAACAATAGCTGCCTTGTACGAGGCATGGAGACCCTCACCTGCATAGCATGAATTAAGAAGACATGGCAGGCGTTGCAAATGCGTTAAGCTCACTTTGTAGGGAAGAATTTTTCAGCCACTGGCTCCTGCTAGCATTATCTGTTTCCACTTTATGGTTCCTCGAAGACCGGTTGTGTTATAGTTTATGTCAAGAGTTTGGCCTTTAGGAGAGAAAGCTGTAAAAATGTGCTCTCTGTGGATTTTCTAACCGCATCTCTTCTTCCAGGTTTGGACAAATCCTCATGGGGGCCGTGTAACACTTGGAAATGTCAAGCAAAGAGCAGTAGATTTCCACAGGTAAGAAACTACATTACTCCCTGTTTCAGCCAATGGTGATACAAGAAATAATGTATGGTGAAAGATATTGGTAGCCCTACTTCAGAGTTTCTTTCACAAAATCATGTTGAAAATGCAACTTGATTCCTCCAGTTATTATAAAGTTGATATTTTGGTCATTGCCCTTGTTGTACACCAAAATAGCCAGATGTGTTAGGGGAGTGATCGTTGCTTTCGAGTTATTTCCTCCAATTCATCTGAATTACACAATAGCTCATCGCCTGGGATTCGAGTTTCCTCCCCCTGCGGTGACAAGTCCACTTCCCCCCAAACCGCATCCCACCACACTCAGCAGCTATTTAAAGTGTCAACGGCTGCTCCCAATTACTCCTCCCCACGCCAAACCAGAAGCTCTGGCCACGCAAAAGGAGGCGAGAGCCCTCCCTGCAGTGGCTTTTATCTGTTTGTTTTCATATTTCCCTTCCCTCAGTCAGCCCTCCTCCCTTGTGCTCTTACCGTTTTTGTCTTAGCCAAGGATTATTGTGTTTTCTCTCCAGCTGACCTTGGTTACGTAAACTAGCGCCTGATCCCCCTTCCTTGATTCTCCTCCCTGTCCAGCCTACCATTCTGCCAGGCTCCCATCCCCGAGCGCTCCCACAAAGCCCTGTGTTTTGATTACATTGTGAAATTGGATCCAGGACTATTTATTCCCAGGCTGGATAGTAAGGGGGACTTGGTTGGAGGTTCAGAGGGTAAATGGAGGATAAGCAAGAGGCGGGGGGGGGGAAGCAAGGAAGCTGTTGTGGTCGAACCGGGTGGATGGTGTCGGTGGGCGAGCTGTTTATGCCTCCCCCCAACCTCTCCTCGTGGGCCGAGCATCCAGCCAGACATCTACACAGCAAACCCACATTGTCCCATCCCACTGTCAGCAGTTTTGGCCAAAAACCTAAACCCCATCATTCAACTTTGGCCAAGAAAGCGCAGCAGGATGGCCCAGTGGTTAGAGACACCTTCCGACTGTCCTGCGACTGGAGGACCTGGGCTGGACCCTGTGTTGGCAAGCATACGCCCTGCTGAGGTGTCCTTGTGAGAGACTCTGAATCCCTAACAGCTGACACTTACAGGAACTCTGTGTAGTGAACACAAATTTATAGAGGAGGCAGGGATGTCCAAGTGGTTAGAGAGACTGTTATTGAACTAGATAACCTGGGTTCAAACCCATGTAGTCGAGCATCCGCCCTGCTGAAGTGTCTTTGAGCAAGGCACTGAATCCCTACCAGCTGCAGGTGCAGTTCTGTAGCTGACCCTGACCTTTGACTTCCCTGTGGAGAGGGGCAAGAGGTCAATAAGGGGATCAGTAAGGTTACTTCTTCTTTTTCTAAGTCCCAAACTTACCACTTTTGGTAGCCTTCATGTCAGATGTAACTATGCAATGGCTGTCTTGCTGCCAAATTGCTTCCACCAGTTCCTTTCTAGTGTTCGCTCTTCTGTTGTTACTCACAATGCTGTAAAAGCACATGGACACATTTTGCTAATGTAAAGTTGTCATTTGCACTGTTTTGGTGCCTGGATCTCATGGTCACTTTGTTTAACAAGTCTGTGATTTGAGTACTGTTCAAACACTACTTCACTCAACCAAACCCCAGGGGCGCGCACCTCAGCTATCATCGTTTGCTTTTTCATTGACATCGCACTGAGGGGCGTAGTGTTATCGTTGTGTTAAGTGTGTCAATACACACACACACACACACACACACACACACACACAGTGTTGAGTGAGGAAGTGGTGTTTTGGCGGAGCGTCATGACCTCTCCCTATCCAGTAGCTCAACACAGCATGGCCTCGCTGTGTTTAACCAGCTGCTCATCACACACACACACACACACACACACACACACACACACACACACACACGCACACACACACCGAGTCTTCTCTAAACACATACACACCTCATTTGCTCCAGCAGGGCATTACCTTGACCTTGCTTTGCATGCAAAACATACACACACACACACACACACACACACACAGACACACACACACAGACACACACACACATGCATTTCTACATTTGCAGACTCATACACTGATGAGATGATTGAGTCAGGTTAGTTAGGGAAGAGAGCAAAGTTCAATAAAGCCAGGGCTTGTTTTTCCTTGTGTATCACTGGTGCAGGTCAGCACACAACATTGTTCTCCTAGTCAGACATAAAATATAGTCGTGCTGCACATACACACACGCAGACACGCACACGCAAGCACGCACACAGCTAAAGCCAACCGGAGATGAGCAGCTGAGTATTAGATTACAGGGAAATGATCAGCCATGGCAGACAGGAAACACTGCACAGGAGCGAAGTGTGTGTTTGGCTATCTGACTGTGTGTGTGCCCTCTTGAATATGACACACCTGGCCTACCATGGACGGTCTCATAATAAAAGCAACCAGACCATGTAATGGTATCATTTTAAAACCCATGGAACGGTTTAATATAAAACAAGGTATATCATCCATGCTTTAGCTGCTGCCACAGTAGACACAAAACAAAAGATAGATTACAGTGTTAAAACACATAAGACTTAAGATAGGATTGCATCAGAATCCTTAAAACCAATTTGAAACCAATTGTCTTTGATTTGATTAATGGAAAGGATACGCAAAGCAGGATGAGACTCGCAAATGGCTCTCCTTGTCTGGCTTCATTCAGAGACTTTGAATTATTATGGTTTGATTTGCAGCTCGGTTGCAGGCCGGGGTCCATGATGGCAGCTATGCTGTTTCTGTCAGGCCTGTCAGAGTGACCAAGGCGTGGAGGCATTTGAAACATCCCCTAAAGAGACCGAAAGGATGTTGACATTGAAATACCAAAGTAACCTGTTATCCTTGCGAAATGCTCAAGTTTGCACGTCCACAGCACATACAAACGCACGCAAACTGCCGCCAAGGTAAACTCTGCTTATAACTGAACTACATCAAGCTGTGAGAAGGACTGGACTCTTGGGGTGAAGGAGGGAGGGAGGCATGGATAGCGGGGCTGCAGATTAGTGTGCCTTTAAGCGTATCAGACATCTTAACTAACATTAGGGGGTTTGATAAGGAATCTAGAGCGATACCAAATAAACCTGCTTAAATGAGCCCATGCTGGGTCCACAGACTGGCTGAAGTCATGGGCTACAGCAGGGGACAGACTGCTGCCAGCTGCTGCTAGACAACTTTTAGACCTTGCTTGGTGTGGTAACTCAAAATGTGTACATTAGATTAGCCATTACTCTTTCAGTGCTTTACAGAATACAGTCCACAATGTCAAATGCTTGAGTTTTAACCAATTCAGGTTTTTAGGTCCTCGAAAGCACCTCGAAAGAGCCAGAATCTGTGTTTGTTGTTTTGTTGATTCATTCGTTCATTTGTTGGTATGTGCGTAACACTTTTTGCCATGCACAGTGCTTAGGGGAATTACGGTATGCGCTATTTAGGGCACGCAGAGCCCCAAGAATTCCCCAAGAAGGGGAATTCAGTGTGCGCTCGTACACCTGGCAGTACAGTAGAAGCCTCACAAGCAGGAGCCGGCTCTATGTTGGTGCACGGTACATTCACATAACAGAAAGTAGCTTGGTGATTGTGGTCAATGGTCTTGTTTGTTTACGGAAATTTTACGGATGTCTCATAATTAATGATAATGGTAATGATTTATTGATGATGAAATTCTACACTTGCCACCTTTTAAATAACCTGAAAAGATAAGATAACTTAAGTTTCTTTCAATCCACATTTATCTTCATTCAAGCCAAGTTGCAGAGCCTCTCTCAACATTGGGATGTTGGCTGCTACAAACATCAGTGGTTCTCTCACTCCTCTATGGTTTGATGAACACTGCCTTTCATGTTCCCAGTGGAAATGTATGACATTTTCAGGTGTGGACATGACTGGGTGTGGTGTGGTTCTACTAATGCCCCTCTTGTCTGAGCTCATGACAAACCTGTGTGTCTGACCTGGACCACTTCCTGCTGAAGTGGTGATGGTTCAACGCGCTGAATAATAGGACATATTTCCATTTAGATCCTCCAAAAGAGAATGACTCAAACCTTGAAGAGACACTCTTGGCTTGCCTGTGTTTGCAGAGGCAACATCTTCACACTGTTCTTCCAAAGTGACACCATGTTACTTTCTGGAGAAAGCACCTCTGTTTTCCTCACGCTACCCCAACCCAAGCACCATATGATCAAATAGATGCTACAAATGACATATACACATGGGAGGATTACTTTACAGCACAATCTCTTTAGCACTTAGAAGAGTTAAAAACAAAAAAAGCATATATACCAGTATTTCCCTCAAGAGGTGATCATGTAATCATGTCTTGTAATTGTACTTTTATGAGTCAGTCAGTATTGAATCCATTATCTCTTGGGGTGTTTGTGTGTTTGGTTGTGTGTATGTCAAAAGGATGTGGTCGTCTCAGAAAGTGGCAGCTAATTGTCAATCCCTTCCCCGGGGGACTGTAATACAGTGGCAGACCATTTGTGTCCTGGATCCGAATGTTCCTGATTACAAAGAGGCTGGCTTTATAAGAGCAGCGCCATGCTCCAGCTTGTCGCTGAGACACTATTAGACCAGGTATCTTCGCTAAGAAACTCACTCGGCCCGTTTGTTAGTCTCACCACAACCCTCGCCTTAAGCCCTCTCAGCTGCCTTCTCTTTATTGCAGAAATAAACCTCCAAGCTACTGAGTTTTTTGATAGCATTTTTTCTTGTTTCTCTCTTCTTTCTGCGCGACGGTACACGGAAGCGTTAACAAACCAGTGACGTAATGCCAAACATAATCGGCCTCGCTTATCTCCGCAGCCTCTCTCAGCGAGGCAAGGTGACTTTCCTCGAGCGAGGCAGCCGGAACACTCGCAGCAAGCAGAGCAATGTAATCAAATCATGTCGTTTAGTCCTCCTCTTCTTCTTCTTTTTTGACTACGTTCTCGTCTCGGGAGCCTTCGTGAACTGTGCCTGAACTTGATGCGACTGTCAGGACTGAGTCAGAGAAAGAGAGAGGAATGAAGCGCACGGGCCGCTCACTCATTTCCAGTGATTGTGTCCTCTTTTTTTTTTTTTTCTTTGCTTTCAAAGTCACCTACATTCATCTCTCGCTTCCCGGATGTCCAGAGAAGGGTCCGGAATCTCAATCACCGCTTGACCATTTCTGTGACATTCACTCGCCGACTTCAGCTTTTCATGGGCCTGAACTTTTCTTCCATTTAGCGCCATATCCCCCAATCTAATGCCCCCCCCCCTCCTCAAAGACGCTTCTTAAAGATATTAGACACAGGAAGCGTTGAGCGCTTTTACTGGGTGGTGCGCTGCCTTTGATGTTGAAGAGTTGAAAATCCTGCACTGTCAAAAGTGGTGGGCTGTGAAAAGGTAAAAAAAAAAAAGAAAAAAGTGGGTCATCTCCCTTCTTTTCATAGGTTTGCCTTCCATATTTTGGCTGGTCTTGAAAGGAAAATGCTGAAACAAGCAGGTTTGGACTCCAGGCATCGGGGAAGCGCTGTGACTGGGCATTAGGTTTTCTGTTGTTGGCATCTTAATACTTGGCATGCTATGACTGCTACTACCATTACATACCATATACCCCCAAACCACAAGGAATTACCCCCTAAACATCAAACAGGAACTTTTTTTACTTTGATTCTATTTCTAGAAATGTGATCCACCACCCAAAACGCTTTTGTGGATGCAAATTTTTCCCGACCCCTCTGGAATACAAGAATAAAACAATAACAACAAAAAGACCAAAAAGACTACTGCATAAAATATGATGGTGCATTTTAGATGCAGTCCTAATTGGGTGTTTCTCCCTCAACTGGGCCATGGCCTGGATCGCGGTCTGTTTTTGTTATTCAAATGTATTAAAATCAGAGAGTATGCCAACTTGGGCTGCTGTTCCGCTGCGGTTTTGTTTGGGTTTTGGTTATTTGCTTGTTCGTTGCTGGGTCGGTCTCGGCTTATCAGATGCGTGACGGCTTTCTAGTCTGTTAAAAGATTAAATATTTGTTGACCATTTGTCTGAAATGGGCCGTAAAATAGATGGGTAAAGATACAAGTGCGTATTTACTCAAGTGATTTGATGTCTTGTTTTCCCCTAGTCAAGTTAGTTCGATTGGATTCCTAAGGGATGTGATGAAAGGAAGTCATCCAAGGATTTTCTTCACCGGAGAGGGTATCCTTTCTCTCTCTTTTTCTCTCTTATTCATTGATTCCCATCCTCCACCTTGCCCCATACTTTCACCTCTCTCTCATTAACCAGCCTTTCTCTGCTTCTCCCTCCCCCTTCTCCATCCATCCGAGACCGAGTAAATTAATAGATATAGCGAGAAAGAGGGAAGACGCAGAGCGGGAGAGACAGAAAGCAAAATGAGACGGAGAGAGAGACAAAGAAGGGGGGGTGGGGGGTGATACAGGCGAGGACGACAGGGAGATGGATGGAGCAAAGGCTGCCGGGATAGAGTGATGAGATGAAGGAGAAGAAGAATAGATTGAAGGAGACAATGGATAGATTAGGGATGGAGGCCAGATGATACCCAGAGGTACAGTTAAACACACATGAGACTGATCAATAAGGTATGCTGGTCTCCAAGTAGGGGGCCTGACCGCCGACACACACATACACACACATACACACACACACACACACACACACACACATGCAACCTCGCTTGCAAAAGCATGCATGCCTCAGGGGATGAAAGGACAACACAACCCATTTGCGCTCTCCCCTTACCCCATCACACACACACACACACACACACACACACACCATCACCAGTCTCCAGGGGTCTTGGGAGCTGAAAAATTGGGAGCCGTCCCTACTATACTGTTCCCTTATGCTTCAAACCACCCTCCAATTATGCATGTAGTAGAGAAAGCCAAGCAGGGAAATGCTAGAGCCTGACCAAGACGAACCGCTTCTAAATCCTCATATTAAAACAGCTGCAGACGTTGTTATGGTTCTTCTTCTTCTCTGAGTTGTTGACGCCGCTATTTCCACTGTCCCTAGGTCTAAATAAACTAACAATATGAAGCCGCAGCGAGTACACACAAATTTGTATGTGGCGACGTGTTCTACTGCGTTTCTGTTTCGGGCAAGTGTGACTTTCACCAAAGGATGTTTCTCAAGGGTAACCAGAGATAATAGGGAGACTTGAAAGTCACTTAGAGGCTGTTGGGTTGGGAATGCCTTTCTTAATGGCGGCCGATTAGCAAGGCAGATTGGTTTTGGAGCGTCTCCTTTTAAGTTATAGAAGATGTGTGATTGTAGTTGAAGAGCTCGGAGAACAGGCCCAACCAGAGAGGCTCGACTGTTGTGAAGAAGAATTAATGAAGACATTTGGGAATTGGAGCAGCAAGGGGCAATTTTGTATGTGCGTTTGTGCTTACATGTTGGTTGGATGTTGTTGTTGTGTGTGTGTGTGTGTGTGTGTGTGTGTGTGTTAGAGTGTGTAATTACTGGTCTCTAGTGAACTGCCAGCTTGTGCATCTGTTACCTGACTCCTTCAAAGCCCACAGACCCAACGGACTGGCGACTAGCAGCTTGTGAAGCTTTTTATCCTCATCCGCTGCTGTTGTGTCCGTACATCTTCAGAGCACACCAGGAACATGTACATATTAATATCATGTTAAAAATCCAAACTCGGACGTAGGCTACATATTGAAGCTGCAGCTCTCCGTTAGTTCCCAACCTCCTGAAAATAGCCTCAGTATAAACAAAACACTGGAAAGTAGATTGGAGTTTAGATTTTCCAGGGATTAACCATGTGTAATGCTATGTTGGTCTGAACATTTGTGAAGCATCCATCATGGTGATGCATGATGCTGTAGCGGCCTGCTGCTGTAAGCCCGGCTCTATCTGAGTTAGCCAGCAGGGAGGACAGACTAATGACTAGTATTTAGGCTGCTGTCAGGCCCTACGCTGATAACAGTGTGTGGGAGAGACTGCGGGAAATAGACTGTCAATCCCTCATCACGACTCCCATAACCCCCTACTACACCCCCCCCCCACACACACACACACACGCGCACACACACACACACACACAAATAGACAAGGGGTAGGACAAAGTACAGGGGAGTTGGCCAGGAGTTTAAAGGCGCAGTCCAAATATTTTCTGCCTCTTGCGGGATCCATACAAAGCAGAAATGAACACTCTTTCTCACTGTGGCGTTGGCTTGAACCGCATCAAAACAATGAAGTGTTACTTTGAGAAGCCGCAGCGCTCTCCCATCCAGTTCTCCACATCCAGCTAGGTCTGGATAACAGTTGTAAGTCTAGATCCCGGAGTCAAGTGGCCAAACTCTATGCTAAAGTGTTAGCATGGAGCACCAGAGGCCACGATTTACTGGGGTCACATGGATGATTTTGGTGTCTATGTTCTCATCACTTAGTATTTCTTTAAGACCCCGAGTCCATGAGATTACCGCTCTATTTTGGCACGTGAGTTCAAACAACAGCAAAGTCATTGTCGATCCCCCTTCACAGGTAGCTGGTAAATAGAGTTTTAGGCCATGGGAGAGCGAAGCAGTGACACCTTCCACTGTAGTATTAATTTATTGTTCTCTGTCCCACTATGAAGATCATGGCGCTACTTTCTACTTTGGACTGTAACTTTAAGACGGCAGACAGATACTCCCCCTGCCATTGTAGACAAGAGCAAACAGAGATGTGTTTGTTGATAGTCTATGACTAGAGTCAGGGTGTGGTTGTATACAGCGGCTAGAAGTCTATTGTTGTCTGATTGTGTGTTTGTAGGCCACACACACACATACACACACACTAAATCTGCCTCGTGATTATCCAGTAGCAAACTGGAGGAGTGGAGATGTACATTAAGTTGAGTGGGTTTATTTCTGTACTGGTAGATGTAGTTGCATGCTACAGTGTGGGAAGGTGTGTGTGTGTGTGTGTGTGTGTGTGTGTGTGTGTGTGAATCCTCTGTATTGATCAGCCTATGAGTGTTAAGAAGCTCATCTGTGACTCTGCAGGGCACTACAGTGCAGTGACACTGCTGCTCATATTGAGTATGTGTGTGTTAGTTATCAGAACTTCCAGGAAAGAAGGGGGATGTACGCACACACGCACACACACACGCACACAAACACTCCCTCCTATTTGCTACCAGCAGGAGGCTGATGGGGGAGCAGGGAGGGTGCCTATTGTGTTTTAAATGGAGCTTTCCATCCCTTGTATTGGAACAGAAGAGATGAGAGAAGCACCCCCCACCAGCCCCTACCTCACATCACCCTTCACTCTCCACCCCCTCCCCTACCCCACCCCCTCTCTTTTTTCTTTTTTCCCAGCCTTCTTTTCCTGCCACTGGGGGAGGAAGAAGTGGATGGTGGATGGAGGATGGGACCGCTGTGCGTTTTTGATTAGCCTATACCACAACCGTTGGGATGAGCCATAAATCATCATGACCTGCCCCAACCCCTAATCACCCCCCACCCCCCCTGTACTCTGGCTTGGTTTGGACTGGTCCCACTGGGAGATAATTGGGGCAGAGTACCATTGGGTAAACAGATGGGAGGGGTGAGGTGCGCCGTTCCCCTTATGAGGCGACCATATTATGGATTTGCTCTCAACCACAGTGGCTGTTGGCTTTACCTCCCAGGGCTTGGAGGATGTGGTGTGTGCCAACACTGAGTGGGAGGAGTGTGTGTGTGTGTGTGTGTGCATACGTGTGCGCATGCATGTGTGTCTGTTTCAGTGCATGGATGTATAAATGTCTGGCTTGGTGTGCATGCGAGGGCACACTTTTTTTGATCATTGAGCTGTGGTGTGTGTGTATGTGTGTGTGTCTGTCTATGCATTGTGACACCCCCCCCCCACCCCACCCCCCGCTTATCAGTGCTCAGGCAGCTGTGTACCTGACACTGTGTAATCTTATTGATCCCATTACAAACGATGTTGAACCAGCCACCATGCTTCAAAGCATTGGTCTGCTATGCAATACTACCGAGCCTGGTGTCAAAGGGCCAGTGGGATGTGGTGCTACATGTTGGACCGAGTCCTTTTCACCATTTTACTTTTAGAACAATAGTTTTTGGATGGGTACAGTGTGTACAGGGTTCGACAGATATGGGTCTTAGAAGGCTAATACAGATATTTTTAGATTGAAACTGTCATTTCAGCCCCAAAAAATGTCAGTGTCTACCCCCAGATTTTATTGTTGTCAGAATGGAAAAGCCTCTGAAACAGCATTTAGACTTTCCATTGGAAGCCATGCTAATGAAATAGTTTTGGGTGGGTCAGCAGCTCCTTAAGGCAGAGTGAGGCAGGTTTCACTGCAGATTTTACTGACCATTGAGTAAAAATCCTCCCACACCACACTGGAATGAATTCTCTGACCATCTGATATAAAAATAATAATAAAAACATATTGACTAGCTGTGGTCAGGGATGAACCTCCATCACATCAGACGTGGACTACATTGATTTTTGCTAAAACCCTAGAAGAAGCAATTTTGTTTTCAAAAGGAATAACAGGCACATTTTGGGGCCATTCAAGTGAAATGGCTATTGAATTCCTAGTTGTATATTGAACTCGTGGTTGGCCCTTTTCTGGCTGTGTAGTGAAGAACAGGCAGTTGTTTATCTACCTGTTCTCCTGCCTCCTGGCTAGATTAAAGCAGGGTGTTGTGTGCCTTCCAAGGTCGGGTCACACAGACCTTGTTTAGATGTGAACGATGCTTTGGGTGCAGTCTGAGCAGAGACGGTTGGCGCTGTTATCCCTTGCGTTCTCGCATAATGAGATGTGTGTGTGTGTGTGTACAGAGCAGAGGGTTGGTGACCCCTTTGCTGTCTGGAGCACAATGATGAATGAGACTGTTATAGTGGAGGTGTGAGACTTGACTGCGGAGCGCTATACCGTCTGGCGTACACACTTACACACACACACAATTTCCAGCTCTCCCACATGACTGTGTAGATGCGGATGTTGCTTCCGCTCTCCTCCTGGAAGCAGTATCATTTACAACCGATGTATCATCATTATTCTTCCATTTAATCCCAGCTGTCTCATATGTACAGCTCGAGTATTGCATGCGTTTCCAGTAAGCCTGTCCCTGTCTTGAGCCGGTCTAAAAATAGTGGGGGCACCGCTGGGCCTTTTCAAATGAATGCCTTTCAAACCCTAAAACCTCATCTTTGATGAATGCACGAGGAACGTGTCTTTAAGCGGCCATCACACAGCTGAGCCTAGCCACCGAGCCATGACTTAACTTCCACCCAGAACCCTGTGCGAACCACCAAAAGCCAAACAATATCACCACGCAACAAGCAGCAACGACAATGACGTTATTGTGTATATAAATTGAACCACAGCTTAAAAAAAACCCAAAAAAACTTCTCTGTGTCTTGGCACTTGCTTATGGGCTTCCCTGGGAGAAAAAAAACACATCTTCACTCTTTAGAGATATAGATAAATCTGCAAGACCTTTTTAAAGTTTTTACATTCCCCCTCGTCTTGTGTAAGAGAAGTAATTTAAAGCCCTCCCTTTGTTTGGTTCACCTTTTTTAAAAGCGTGCTGAGCGATGCAGGTTTTTATTCCCTGTACGGTCCCAGCTGGAGGTAAGGCTGGAGCTGGAAGTTAAATGCGCCCGGTGTGAGCATTCAACTCGGGACGCCAAGAGCTGCTTCAAAGACGCTACACTATTTATGGTGAAGGGAGTGAGGAAAGGCATGGAGGGAGAGGGGGGGGGGGGGGGCATTCCTGCATCTTTACTGCCGGGAGTCAAGACGTGAAGGGGAAGGAGAGGGAGAAAATTGGGCGTAGAGAGGTGAGTCTGAAGTGAATATCCTGATTCCAGCCCCGTGAATCACTCAGTTTTTTCATCTGTATTGGCTTGTAATCCATGTAAGTATGCATTGGGTGATTTGTGGAATTGTGCAAGTCAAATGGTGACGTGGTTTAGAAGCAAATACAAAGGAAAAGTGCATCACGGGGCCGGCTGCAGGCTTGGACGTAGTGCGAGAGAAAGGAAAGAGCATAGAGAAGAGGGATGGAGAAAAGGGAGTCGCAGAGGAAAGTCAAAAGTGAAGGGAAACTGATGGACAAAGTGACTAATAGAGGATAAATGAGAGAAAAATGATAGTAGTTGAGCAGAGCGATGTAATGAAAGACAGATTCGGTTGGGGAAAAAATGGAAAAATCTGTCAGGAGAGCAGAGGAAAGCCAAGACAGCGTCTTGACAGAATGAAGGAGTGAAAGAATGAAAGAAAAAAGCAGATGGGTTGAAAGAGGAGGCGTAGCTCCTCACTACTCCTACACTTCACCCATCCCTCCAATCCCTCCACCCCTCTACAACCTAATAACCAGATTGGCACCCGTGTCCTTCAGCGCTTTATTGTAAAACCTCTGGCTTGTAAAACGGGCTGAAGTGAGAGAAAGACATTCAAAGTGATGATCACACACACTTGACACACTTTTATGCAATGCTGCTGCAGGAATGCACACGGCTCTTATCTCTTCTTTTATTTACATTCCATCCGCCAGTTCCTCTGTGTGTCCGTTCTGTCGGACCAGCATGCCTCGCTGCAGCCCGCTACTTCTTCACATGGGCTGGTTCACCAAGGGTGGCCCAACCCTGGACGCCCAAGTCCAACTTCAGGGTGGTCTGCTGTGGCATAGCGGGTTTGTTTTTGGAGATTACTCCTATATTCAGACAGTGTTATGGTTCTTAGGCAGTATTACATGGTAAGGTAACTCAGTGTAGTTGTCAAATACAGTGTTGCGTTAAATTAGATGAAACTTCCAGCACTCCCAGTGGGGAAATTGGATCGTTGCAGCAGCAGAGAGAAGGATATAGAAAGGAATAGAGCAAATTTAGAGTATTAAAGATAATACAACACGTTATTACAGCAAGAGAATTGCAGTTTCTTGCTTCCCCTTAGGGTGTCCTGAAAGACTAATTCACTGGTGGAGGCTTGCCATGCCTAGGCCCCACTTAAACTGACCCTGTATTAGTCTCACTCGTCCCTAAGGCCCTTGGTTTGGTATCGGCGGGAGTCCCTTCCCTTCGGGTCACTAACCTAACCTTAGCTCCCGTAGGCCTAGAAGCCGGAAAAGGGATATTCCCTGAGTTCCCCCAAGAGAGAAGGTTAGTAGTTTTAACTTTGCTAGATTTATGACCTAAGTCTGTATCTAGACTTTGTTTTAGCCAACCAAGTTTAAACAGGTCACCCTGGCGAGAGCAAACTATTACCCCTGAAAAAGTGTCAGCAGGCTTACTTTTGGTCTCCGGCGCAGAGAAAAGGAAGCAGTCTAACAAAAGAGAAAGTAGAAGTGCATCTGTCTCTTCAGCAAGCAAGCTGGATATACAGTATATAGCAAGCTTCTGCGGGATGTTTTTCTTACCACCCCTCTCATCATATTTCAACATATTCCTGATGATTAAAACAGTTACAGGCGTGTCATGTTTTCTTATAGGTGGACACTGTCTTTAGTTAAATCAAGCATTACATTTCAATTAGCAAGCAAGCAGAAGCACAGCTAAATATGGTCACATACATTTAACAATCTTTCAGCGAGCCTGTTGCTGACATGACATATTTCAATGAGCCTATTGCTGACATGACATTTTTACAATCTTTCAGTGAGCCTGTTGCTGAAACCCCTGGTCTCGGCGAGCTGCTTCTTACTGCCTCATCTTCTTTCTCCTTTCCTTCCAAACTATCTTTCTCATCTGCTTTTTGTAAACCCCCTGTCCTGCTTTTGCCAAGGCTTGTTGTTTTGTGGTGGCAGGGTCCACAACCCCTCATGCCAACCAGGTAACGGGCTTAACAGAATATATTAAGAATACTACAGCAGACCATGAAAGATAATGCATCTTCACTGATGATGTTCATTACTATCTATTCATATTATCAGGTATACAGAAATGTGTTTAGACATGCAAATGTGTATTGTAAGCTACATGGTAAGGTAATTCAATAAGGCTCTTATTATACATTAATATTATACTGTTACATTACTGAAACATGTTTAATGTGTGAAAACCATCTCACTCCACCCATAAGTGAACCGATATCTTTTGGACCATTGATGAGTGGTGAAAGAGAGGAGAGGAACAAGGTTTGTATTGCTATCCTCCATGAGGCTTTGCCCTGACCCCTGTGTGTGTGTGTGTGTGTGTGTGTGTGTGAGTGACTGAGTATGTGTCATACAAGAGCAACGTTACACTTATGAAAACCAAACCTTACTTTACCACTTACCAAAACATTACACTTATGATAGGCCTGGCCTATCACTAATCCCCTCCACCCACCCTCACACACACACACACACACACACACACACACACACACACACACACACACACACCTGGCAACTACATATGCACAACCATACACCCCTCGAGGCATTTACCGAACATATGAACTCGCACAGATACCTACAAATGCATCCAGAGAGACACACACATCTGCTCCCTTCTCTCTCAAACACACACACACACATGCACACTCACTCACCACCCTCCCCCAAGACATATCCAGAAATATTGACTACATTTGCATCGTAGGCAGCTCATAAAAATGCTCCTCCTGAGCTCCATAAGAGGCTGTTGAGCTGCGGTTTCTCCCCCAGGATGGAGCACTAAAACCGGGATAGAGGAGCGGCGGCGGCAGGGCCGAGCAGCCAGCGAGCCGCGGAGCCCCAGCCTGCTGACACACACCTCCAGGAGGAATCCCTGGCATTTCACAGACACTGGTGAAGAGAGGTGGCCGGCTGGGGAAATAAATAGGGATGTGTTATGGTCAACGTTTATCCCCATGTGACCCTCGGTGGGTCACATGGAGATACTGGGGTTAGACACTGAGACGAATGTTCTGGAAAGGCTATTGTGCAAGTTGTAGAAGGCACAAAATGGATGCGTTTGTGTGTTTATGCTGCTTTGGTATTACCTGTCATAACAGTACATTGTTTTGATGAGTTGACATAGCTAGTTTGCAAGCACCAGTTAGGTAGCATAAATGGCAAATAAACAGAAAATGCTCGATAAAATTATCATCAACCCCAACGATGGATGCACAATGGGTCGATGCACTCTCCAAGCTTTGTTTTTGAGACGTTTATCCCTGTAGTCTTTCAGATAAAGGTTGTAGAGAACTGTGAAGCTTTGAGTGGCTGTAAATCAATTGTTCACAAATATTGAGTTATTTGTGTTCGTTGGTTGAGCCCTCCAGCCAGTCTGAGTGTTGAAGCGTGAATTCCATGTTTGTCTTTGTTATCAACCCGTGGATCAACCCATTATCTGATTCACAGCCATGGGAACCCTGGAGGCCATTTATGGTTTAGTGGCTTGCCAAAACTTCAGAGGTGTGGCAGACCTCTTGCTTTGTAACCTCAATAGCATAAGTATTTTTTGTTCTGGAGTGTAGTGGAAAATCATCTCATCTTGTTTTCTCTCCACTCCAAAGTCTTTTGCACCCTAGTAAAAACTGCTCATAACTGCCACAGTAGTGGTCCTCACACTGTTTTACAGTGTCATTCTCACCTCTGGATGTTATGCAACAAGCTTGTTACCCTGGCTCCATAAGCAACACACACCCTAATGTTTTATTAAGGCAACACTATGGAAAAGCAGCATTAGCCGCATGGGAACACAAAGAGGCTCTTTGTATAGCGGTGTGTTTTACACACACATCATTCAGAAAGGCCCAGACAGCACAGCAGTCACACTAACATTTACCCTTCTCTCTCTGCACTGCTCTTGTTATTGCCCAGACCATCACAGAAAGGAGCCTTTATATATGTGTGTGTGTGTGTGTGTGTGTGTACATGTTTGGCCTACCCCTCCATGGGAGCATACTATCCATGCTTTGCAAAATCACCTTTACTGTTATCCCTTCAAAACACTGCCTTTTAATATTATCCTCACGTTACAACGGTTAGCACTTCTACAGCTCCTCAGAAACGATGGCTATGCTACGGCAAAGAGGATTAGCCCACTTGTTTCCAGAAAGAGAGCGAGAGAAACTGTGTGTTCTGTGTGTGTCTGTGTACTTGGGGGCGAGTCCCATGTCAGTCGGAAATTATTTTTTTCAGAACAGTTGTTCAATGTTTCAGAATGCCATCGGAAGCTAATCCTTTACCATGCTCTCTTTCACCGCTCCCCTGGTTTCAGCCAAATCCAAGCATGTCCAGTTTGTCGTGCATCCCTCCATGCACAAATTGATTGTTTGCAATTTCAAAGTTGCGAATGTAACCTAATTCCCCCTCGGCACAGATTGCGGCCGGTGAAGCGGGAGCCTCGAAGGCTCATGCCGGCCGTCCCGCTACCACGGTGAAACTGAGAAATGCCAGGATTAAATGGACTAAATAATAATTTCTCATGTTTGTTGAAAGCTGTTTGATGCTAATGCTGAATGATAGGAACAAAGGTTTGAGCGTGAAGGCACAGGGGAATAAATATTAACCAGCACCCTGCACAGTTAGTGGAGCGAGAGGGTAAGGGTGTTTGTGCACTATCCATCTCTTGAGACGTCATAGGTTCCACAACTTCTGTGTGTGTGTGAGAGATTTGTTATTCCATAAGTGTTCCATCCTCCATTTCCTTTTGACTTGAGATGAGTCAGTCAAAGAACACAAATGAAATCACTGGGAACCTTCATTGGAGAGTGTGTGTGTGTGTGTGTGTGTGTGTGTGTGTGTGTGTGTGTGTGTGTGAGAAATAATAACGTCTGGAAATGTCAAAGCTCAACTGTTAAACTTTAACTTTAAACTTTTCACTAGACACAATTAAGTTTGTCAGGCGTGGAGAAGGAAGGGCCTGAATCCCAATGAAATCTTAAAGGAATGCACCAAGTTTTTCGGAGATTGTCCGGTTGGTCAACTTACCCGTTAACTGGTGAGAACATAGACACCAAAATCATCCATGTGTCCCCAGTAGATCATTGGATTCAGTGCTTCTTACTAACACTTTAACATACTCTATGTTGAGTGATAACAGGACACTAGAAATATCTCAAAAGTGAGAAAATAAGAACTTAGCAGCTCTGAGGCTACATGCTAAGTATTAATTGATATGTCTAGCAGATTTGTGTAGGAAATGGTAATATTTACATGAAATATGATTGAAAAATAAGGTACTATTTTGAACTAGCAGGGGCTACTTTCCCTATTTTTGTAGAAAGTCAAGGTGGTGGACAATGGGAGACTGTGTACAGCTAAAAATCACTGCACAGTGGATGAATAATTAGTTGCTCAATAAAATGGTTCCAAAAATAAACCTGGCTACATCAGCTGTATTGAGATGAAGATATTTCATTTCACAAGGTCAGTCTTCTTACTTTGGATAATGCTAGTGTCCTACTCTCACTCAACATAGTGTATGCTAAAGTGTTAGCACGGAACTACTATCACTCAACATAGTGTATGCTAAAGTGTTAGCATGGAGCACTGGAGCCAATGATGGTGTCTATGTTCTTAACGGGGAAGTTGAACAACAGGACAATCTACCAAAAACTTGGTATACTCCTTTAACTTTCACTAATAGCATATGATAAATTATGACAAGTGTCGAGTGAAAAGTTAAGAAATGTAATAACTGAGTTAGACTTTTTGCATGTCTGTGTGTTAGTGTGTGCCATTGTGGTCAACTCTTCCATCTTGCTGTCAACACACCCTTCTTTTTGTACCACTCAACAAAAAAAATTCCACTTCTCCCTTGAGAGCGCCAACTCCCGTCCTCCCTCCATCTCTCATACGTCCATCTGTCGGTCCATGGCTGGCTGCTGTCCCTCTCCCACTAGTTATTCTATTAATAGCTTGTTTTTCTGCTGTGATGTTGGTGATTCTGCTCCAGGAGAGTCAAAATATTTGTCTTTCTTCCCATCGCTGCCCACCATTAACTCCAACTATCGCTCTCTCTATCTCTGGTCATCACTGTCCATCCTTTTCTGTCTCTCCCTCAGTTATTTCTTATTAAGTGGAGCAATGCCTGACAAGATATTATTTGGTCAATTTGATAAATTATTAGATGTAGGTCACCAAACTCTCAGCTCAGTTTTTTCTTGTTTTTCTTTTTAGATTTGCCTTCCAAGCAGTTTTCTGTCAAGTTTTGCTTGATCTTTGCTCTCCATTTAAATGCTTAAAAACAAAAAAAAAAAAACAAGATCAAATTTGGACTCTGGCTAATCAATGGAAAATGCCCACACCTTGCTGCAGCCAATTCACACCCGTGAACTGACGAGATGCTGCAGAAGGCCGAAGCTTCCAAGCCTCTTTCTGCTGACAGCTATTTGTGTCTTGCACCTTTAAATATTAATGCTACAGTGACATGCTGTATACCAAATGATAAAAGGAAATTTTGAGGCTTCTGGAGATAGAAGTCAATGTATTCTACCTGAAACAAATCCCCGATGGGACAGAATGGCAATATTTTTGAGATATATTTTTGCATTTGTGTCCAGGCATACTAAAATATTGTCACCGGCTCTAAGGTATAGATAAAGATGCAGTTATGAAAATGCAACTTCCTGAGCACACAGGGGATACATAGACAAAAATCCCAGATAACTGTCAAACTGAGCGCAAAATCTTTAAAATTTAACAACCACCATGAGAAAACAATAGAACAGACAGGTCCTATTTTCAGCTCTCAACAAACAAGACCCACTACCAATTCTAGAAAAAAAAAATCTGAAAATGTCAAACAGTTTCTTTCTTTACAACAAAGGAGGAGGATAATACGCAGATGTTGTATTTATTGTGGGAATGCAAGAAGAGACAGAAAATGTGAATTTTAACATTGCCGTTAATGGGGCATCCCCTTATATGGTGACTGCCTTCCCCTCTGTTGCTAGGAGGCCATCACACTTTTCTTTGTTCCCTCGCTATTGGTCGTCAGCATTTTATTTGGCCAGCGTGAAATCCTGTACTACAAAGCCAAGTAGCGTTAATAAGCTATCAAGGCCTGAGGTGTGTGTGTGTGCGTGTGTGTGCTTCTGCTATCTGGTCCTCTCTCCTAGGGCTTCAGTCATGAATATGGAGCACCTTGCTGCTTTGTTCAGTCACTCACACACAGCATCAAACAGAAGGCGAGGCTGACAGGGCGAGGGTCTGCCTTCAGAGCAGGTTAGACCAGATGAATTACAAGCCCTGAACCAGCAGTTTATATGCCCCGGCATATGGAAATGGGGGGTGTATCTGGAGCGTGTGTGTATTCCCAAGAATTGATGAAAATCCCCGAAAATGAGGACATTGTGTCGTTCCTCACCTCTACAAGGAGCTAGTTCACAGTTAGGGTTTGGGTTCAGGGTTAAGATTAGGTTTAGGTTAGGGTTAAGCTTAGTTATAGGGTTAGGGTTAGAGGTTTGGGAATGAATGTAGTCAATAGCAGTTCCTCACAAGTATAGTAATACACAATAATCTGTGTGTGAGGTGCATTTGGCACTACTTGAGGTGTAGAGGTGGGTGTAGTCCAGGTTAGTGTTAAATTACCTTGTTTGCTGTAGTTTAAGTGCAATCAATCTGTAGCCCATTACCATAAATCTTAGGTTCCTTTGTGTGTCCATGTACCGATGTGTATATTAGTCTATTCCAAGGATGAGTTATAGCAGGTCTTTTATGTGGAGAGCATCCTTTGTGTTGTGCTCTCTCTCATCACACCGCCCCACGACGCCTTTAAGCAACATCAAAGAGCGTGTAGATATGAATCACAAAACGCAACTGACTTGAATCTCTTCGAGGATCAAACGTATTTGCGAATAAACATGGCTGGTAAATGTCGGACCAATGAATCGCACAGTTGCCCATAAAAGCTGTATTGAGAAAATCCGAGGCTTTCTCCTTCAGATGTTAACGAAAAGTTTCTCTCCGTTTTTGTTTGAGAGTTAGCTGTGGCGAGCTGTAATTGGCCTCCATGTTTTCCTGCAGCATTTTAGCTAATGGAGTCATATAATGGATGCTATTTTGAGCCAAACAATGGTCAGTGTTGTCAGATTCATTGACAAGTGGCTATTAGCAGGGCTAGGCTAATATCTAAGATGCCTTCAAGTGCTGCTTGGTCGTCCTACGTCTAACTTTGGAAATCGCATATATGACTTGACATGTATTCAAGTGCTCTTCGTTGGAAATAGAGTACTAACAAAAGTAGTTGGTGGCCGTTTTATTTTAGAAATTAAATGGCATATGAGTAGAAAATGTGCATTAGGCATGTAATGGATGTTTTTATTCATTTTAGTCAAAAGTTGTCGTACACATACTTTTAACATTAATTGTTGACACGGCGACAATGCTCTTTGCCCCCTCACGTCACATTTCAGCAACTTTGGTATCACAGAAAGTTCCCACTTTCTCAGTTCTATTTTCCATTTTGTGGAGTCATTCATGTGCACTCCAATTGTAAGTGCTATATTCCCGACAGCACTTTAAGGCAGCTACCTATAGGCCCATTACTGCTGCTGTGCTGTGCAGCCTGCTGATGAAAATGACAAGACAGGAGAAAAAATAGCCCTTGTCCTTTCCAGTCTCTGCCCTCTGTCAGGGAATGTTCTGCATACTTTCCGATAGCATGTGCATAGTTCTCCCCGCCATAATCAGCATGTAAAAACACAAGCTGTAATTTCCCCGTGAAGGCATTGCCTCATGAAAACACACACGCACGCACACACACACACCATTTCTCTTCACCCTTCCCAGCGTATTAGTGCTAGACAGTGACTTTGTCCTGTTTATATGAGCATGATGGGAGCTGATATCACAGTCCAGTGGAGCAGAGACCCTGACACTGTAGCTGCTGTCTGCTTCTCAGAGCCATAAAATCAGAGTTATCACTTGGGTTATCTGTTGGAAGTGTTTGACCACAGGTCTGCCTGATTAAAGTGTTATCATCTGTTCCAGTGGGAGAGCTTTACTGAACGGTCCTGGACAGAGGGTTATATGGCATGTATTGATTTATATGGCATGTGGTTGGGAATGATGTTGAGTTCTTACACCATAGACCTGTTTACAGTAGCTGGTGGTTTCTGGGTTGTTGGTGTTGTTTAATACTGCCTAATTCAGCAGTTTGGCTTTCTGCTTAAGTTACTGAATGGTGTGTGTGTGTGTGTGTGTGTGTGTGCGTGCATGCATGTGGGATTGGTTTCTTATGCGTGCATGTGTTTATGCCTTGATATTTCCTCCATTTGAACACCTCCTGCCTCTGTGTGTGTGTGTGTGTGTGTGTGTGTGTGTGTGTGTGTGTGCGCATTGGTTTGAGCATATTGGTGTGTGTGCTTCCTGCTGATCCAGCAGTCGGCATGGTAACTACCTAGCAGGACTCCTACAGTAGCCTGTAGGGAGTACATCTTAATCACCAGCCGACTGGTACACACTGTCCACTCAAAACACATGGCCTCCGGGCACAAGATGGCCGACACTCGGCTTATTATGGAAACTGTGGTCTTTCCACAAGGCCCGACAAGGCCTTCAGCCGCTCGCTCGTGTCCATAACTGGCCCTGGATCTGTTCTGGGCAGGGCAAAGCAAACCAATGTCAAAGGTTGTGTTTGGGTAATTTGCCTCAGGGTAACTGCCGTCCTGCCCACCGGAGCTCCCGGTGAAACAGCAGAGCCATTCACTGGAATGAATGAACTCAAGTCTGCTCCGTTACTGAGTTATGGGGGCTCATGCGGTCAACATGGTATAGTGCCACCTACTGGAGGTGCATGAATGAATTTGCTTGCTTACTCTTTCTTTCTTTAGTGTAACATATTGATACGATAGTGGCACTGACAAACAGTTGGTGTCCGTCTCTCTTTATCCCTCGCTGTCTCTGAACTTTTCTCTCTCATCCCTCCTACCTAATCAGTCTCCTCAGAGCCCCTTCTAACTTTTATGGCTCACCTGTGATAACAGAGCTCCACCCCCGTCTAATGATTGCTTTGGTTTCCCTCACTGTCTACCTGGTCAAGTGTCCATTACCGCTGTCTGTGGGAATGGTTGGTCGGTGGTCTTTGAATTCTCACATCCCGTTGAACTGCTCAGACCCTTAAGCAGATAAATACAGTTGTTCGAGGAGCAGCTCTCAGTGTGTAAAGTCGGTAATGATAGTGTGTGTGTGTGTGTGTGTTGCTCTCCATGTCCCCACCCTACTATTGTGTGTCAGGATGAGCGTCCCGCTGGACGGCTGCCACCCGGAGTGACTGCCCTAAACAATGGAATTATACATTGGGATTCAATACACACACACGCACACACCACTCTATATTTTTCCTAACCGAGCGTGGTGAGGTGACCGATTACAGAAAGTCCAGCGGCTATACCACACATATATTCACACATACACACACACACACACATGCACGCATCATGTCATGTGCCTGCAACTATGGCCATTAGAAAATAGGCTGTAACATAGGCTTGTTTTTTTTTTATACTGATTGACAGCTTATTGACACACTCAATTTATACAGAGTAGGTTAACAGAGAAAAACAGCTTATTCAGAATTGGTTAACACATTAAAACATCTTATTCAGAATAGGTTAACAGATAAAAACGGCTTTTTCAGAATAGGTTTACAGATGAAAACAGTTTATTCAACATATAATTGACAGTATTTGACAATCTGAGTATGAGTACTTGGGAGCTGCATTGGCTCTGATCCCAACACTACAGATACCTCTATATCACTAATGTCTACCTTGCACAGTGTGGGAATGATATTGACCCACTAGCCCCAGTGCAGGTAAGATTATGCAACATAATGGACATGGCAACATAATAGCCCACTCACTGAATAGATGAAGCTGAGGTCTATGTAGGTATTTCTTCTTCGAGATGATGTCATGGCACGTCCCATCTGTGTGTCTCTGTGAGCAGTTGTGGTGTTACGGTTGTGTCAGGCTGTTCGGCTCTGGCGTGGCGGATAGAGACAGGTGGCTATCCAGCTCCAGCGCAGGAATGCTTTGTCTCCACGCCAAATCATTTCACAGTGGAAGAGTTAGAGCTGAGGTATGAGTTCGCTTCACGCATTATTGCTTCTCTGTTTGAGTGCATTCAAGAAGTTACTGCCCGCGCCAGTATAGGCATTTTCTAATGTGCGCGAGGCCAAATGCACCTGTCGGCATCTGAGTTATGATCCAGATAGACTCCTAAGACTTTTATAGCTTCCTCTCTGGCAGCTGTGGGTGTTTGTTTATGATGACTTAATAAATGAAAGCTACATGCTCTCATTTATGCCCCTTAACATCCGATTCTATATCAGACATGCCCCTTCATCATGTTGATTTATTGTACTTAATTTGTGGCTGACACCAGAACTGACCTCAGACCGGGAGGCAGAGGTCCTACATGCAGAGTAACACTGATTCATGGTGAGGAAAGAGGAAACGCATACACACGTTTCGATCAAAGCTATTGCGTGCCAACCCAAAAGAAGAGGCGTCAACCTTCGACCCAGATATCTGTCCTCCCTGGTAGCCCTGCTCAGCCTCCGTCACCCGAGGGTGATTTCTAAAGGGCCGTAAAGTTTAACAGCCATGGGAACTTCCTCCACCCGCCCGCCCAGTCCCTCTGCAGTGACGAGTGGCTCCGCCATGACCACTGAAACATGTCCAGAAAAGCCCGTCATCCTGTCACTGAGGGACTTCGCCCCTTAAAAGGACCTAATCATGGAAACTGAGGGACTTTCATGTCTTATTTTCTTGAAGGACTTTCCGGAAGAGAGCGCAGGGCGATAATATCCCTCCTCCTTCTTGTTCTCTCTCTCTCTCTCTCTCTCTCTCTCTCTCTCTCTCTCTCTCTCTCTCTCTCTCTCTCTCTCTCTCTCTCTCTCTCTCTCTCTCTCTCTCTCTCTCTCTCTCTCTCTCTCTCTCTCTCTCTCTCTCTCTCTGAAGTTCATCAGCCAAGGAGGAATGTGTTCCTTTTAGATGGGCGGCAATTGTTGGGGGTTTCTCTATAAATAACTTCTTGTCAGCTAGCCAGCCAGGCTGTCCAGCTAGAGCGCCAGAGGGCAGACTGATGCAGTGAGTCTATGAGTTTGGAATACACTAATAACATAACCCAACTGCAACTTGACACACAGATGTACAATAACTAACTAGGTTATGAAGGGTTTAATTCCAAAACACTACACAGCCATTTTGGGGCTAAAAAAAAATCAGTTTCTATCCTGTAAAACCAAACTATTTTGTAAAACAGAAAAAGACTGAAGGATTCATAACCCATGTGCTTAACTTTCATGCCAGCAATACATTTTCAGAGAAGAAATGTTTGGAGTGAAACTTGTATATGCATGAAAATATCTCACATTAATAAACATGACCAGTGTGCAGCCAGAGCGTCTCACGGAAGCAATGTTGATGGCATACAACAAGCTGAGCGATATGGCTGGCCCTGATGTTATGACCGGGCCTGTTATTAATAGTTCCTATGAAGCGCTACCGTCAGGGTGGGAGAAACCATAGCAGATGACAGCACAGTATAAAACCGGTGTGCACCACCCGTCTCCAGTTTTCAATGTCTTGGAAGAAGAGTCGTGAGCAAGCCAAGATAAGGAAGATGATTTTGCTCGGGTTTTTATGGGACACTATTAAAGTAATGTGTTACTAACCTGGAGAAGCTGGCAGGCGCGACTAGCAATTATGTGTTACACTCAGCAGCACAACTTGGCTGTGAGGGAGCGGAAACGTTGCATGTTTCACTGATAAAGAGGAGCGTTTGGCTAAGTTGTGGCACACGGATGCGTTTGAATGAAACCAGATTGCATGAGCTGGTAGATCTGGATTGCGAAAGTTAATATCCTGACTGTGTGTCATTCTTTCCTCGGTAGTCGGTATTCATTTCTGTTGAATCCTATGAGTTGTCAACTTGTCCAACCTGAAGTTTGGCTGAATACATGCGGCACTTTTGATATTTGACCTGAGAGACCAGTAGAGATTAGTGCACATTGCTTAGTCCTATCCAAAGTCCGTCCTAAGCTTCTGACCTGCCGTGTTACGATTTCTCTCTCCCCATTGGATGCTTTGCTTATCCAAAGGACAATGGTGAACATTTGCAGCGACCCTGGGTCCCTATTGGCCGTCTTTACGAGATAGCCCTAATGGTTTACACAGCTCGTATATCACAGCAGTAACAGTTGCACTGTGGATAAGCAGGCAGGAGGATGTTGACGGCCAGTGTTTGTGTAATTGAACACCGCAGGCTCTCAGAGCCACTAAAGCATCCTTTGTAAACACTGTTTGTTGATGTTAAGGCAATGACTGATTGCAGATGGCTGCATTCACTCGTGGCCTTGATAAATTCTGTTCTCCTGTGTGTGTGGGTGTGTGGGTGGGTGTTGGCGTTATGGAGTGTTTATTTGTTTGAAGTGCACATAGGAGGACTTCTCATTATAGGCCTGTGTGTGTGTGCTTGTGCTCACAGTCATGTCACTAATTAGAAACTTACTTTATTCTCCTCTCCCACATTCTGTGAATGAGTGGGTGTTGAATGGGGCATTATGGGTAGGCACTGTAATTAATGGCTACCTCACCCTCTTCTTCCTCGTTCTCCTCTCTCTCTTTCTTTCTCTCTCTCTCTCTCTCTTTTTCTCTCTCTCTTTCTCTTTCTTTCTTTCATTCTCTCTCTCTGTCTCCCCCCCACCAGTTTCTGGCTTATTATCATTAGTCGCATTCCATCAGTTCTCATGGAGCACTGAGGCTTGCAGGCACTTGTTTGTGGCGATTTCCCTCGCTGTTTTCCCTCTCTAGCTCACTCCCTTTCCCCCCTTTCACCATTGTCTTCCTATACCCCCATTTCTGTCTGCTTATGTCACTCTGCCAGCTTTACACTTCAAATATCTCCCTTATCCTCTGGCCCCCTCCCTGTCGTTCTCTTTCTCTGTCTCTCCCAGAATGTAGGGTAGCTGAATTGGAAATGAGCGAAAGGGTTGACTCAATGAAGCAGATGATGGCTCAATTGAATGTGCTTCTCAGGAATGCTCCGTTGTGTTGTCGAGTCTGTTGGCTCGGGCCCAGTCCATTTGTAGCGGGATGAGGTCGGTGGCCTATAGGGAGTCTACCCTGCGGGTCCTGTCCATCTGCTATAGGCACCATGACTACCTGTCATCTGAAGAATAAATGAGGATGAAGTTAAGCTATGAATTTTTAGTTAATCTCCCCCTGGTATTCAATGAATACAGTCGCTCAAATTCCTGGGGACTACCATCTGCAACACCCTCCTAAAACATCTAAATGGCAGGCGTCATCAAATAATTGCACCGAGACGCCGAAAATGTGGCTCTCAGTGCGTTTCGTTGGTAGTGAGAACATAAACGACCTCAAAACGCGAAGTTTGCGTTGTTGACGATGATAGCCAGCAGTTACTCATGCTTGGAAAGTCCAGCATAGCAAAATGAACTGAGGGCAAACCGTAGTCCGGACTGATGCTATTTCTTCATGTCTTCTTAACTGGTATGAACACCAGAGAAGGTTAATTACAGCAAAGAGAGCTGAGCTAGGTAAAGTTACAGAAACGGGAATGGGATTTGTGTGGACTCTTAAATTATCTGTCCTTGAATGTATACCTGTAGAGTGTTTATACCTGTTGTCATAGACTAGCTATGTGTTGTCTGATTCTCATTCTTACATGACTTATAGGTATGTGTACTATACAGTCTTAGGCCATTAGCCTTTATTTTGGCTAATTGACCTGTATATGCTGTTTGAATACTTGGATCTTACCATAGGAAATGCGTTAACCTCCCATTATTTCTACAGACAGTGCTGGAAAAAGGTGGAGTCGATTACTTAAAAGTGATGGAACATTACATTCATATAAACCAATTAGAAGCACACATTTCCTCCCTTCTCCTCCTATCAAACTGATACCTTAGGCTCGCTAAAGTGACGGGAAAAAAACGACTTCCAACCGGAGGCAAAATGTGATTTTCAAAGTGAGGGAATTGAATCAGTCCATTCTCTTGTTCTCATGTGTCTCAAACTCTGAATGAAGTTGAGCCTGATTGGATTATTCACTGCAGGAAAGGGACACCTCTGCCAAATGAAATTGGCAAGAGCGAGGGCGGCCCAGTTTACTGTAGATTTTGATGTTTTTTTTTATTTGTAGATTTCAGTGAATAGCAAATGAAGATAGATGAAGAACTGCCCGACCTGTTGCTCTTAGATGAGGAGCGTGACGGCCTGCAAATTTTCCAAAGTTATGGGAGACGACAACTGCAGAGCTCGCCCCATCCCCAAATCCAGCGCTGCGACCCACGGCGGGGTATTATACATGCAGCTTCCAGAAACCATTGGCCTGGGGAGGAAACAGGAGAAGCTGCTCCGGTGTTTCTCTGAGTTAACATGCCAGTCATTTCTAGCTCTGCTCCATTAGGCTCCGGACCGGGGCCTTCTCAGGATTATCTGGACAGGGTTATAAAGCGCCTTTACACCAGAGTCGTGACACGCTGACTAACATGGTTCATAGCTGAACATAACTCCTAGTAATGGAAACTTGTTCCCCTCAAAGGTCAAAGGACAAAGTCTGTCTTTTGGTTTAGATTTGATGTTTTCAACATTGGAGTAATGTTCCGTCACTGAAGCATCAATCAGCCCTACTTAGCCTTTGGGCCTGGCTACCCTGTACAGGAGCTGAAATTAGTTCTACATGAACATGCAATCAAGTAGACAAAAAATATTTTTTTTTAAGGAAGTGGCTAATGAGGGGGTTCAGATGTAATTTATGTCAGGTTGAAATGATACAGATAACGATAATTATTATTATGCTCCAGTAAATGTTTTTTTTTCCCCTCTTGCTTTTCATGTTTGGCCTCTTGCCAGGCCTTTACCCTCATTCCCACATAGATTGCCACCAACAAAGCGAGCTCTCTAAATGCTCCCAGTGTGGCAGGGAAAGAGGTGTGTGTGTGTGTGTGTGTGTGTACACTTGTGGCTAGGATTGGTCTGTTGAACGGGGTGAATAGTGTCTTTTTCAGTCTGTCTCCGTCTTTCTTTCCCAACCTCCCCCCGCATAGACCCACTGGAGACCCGCCTGAACTGGTAGGAGATAATCCTACTTCCGTGCCAACCAATGATGAAGAGAATGATTGGTCGGGTCGGGAGGGGAGGTAGAGAATAAGTCGGGAGGGGAGGTAGAGAGAAAGAAGAGGGAGAATGAGGGAGATAATGTGGGGGGGGGGAGAAGAGAGGAGGTATGGAGAGAAAGGAGAAGGGAGTGTAATTTAATAGTAATAGCTAGAGGAGGTATACAGTACTTTGCAAAATAAAACAGATTCAGGCAACTGAACAAGAGGAATCCCCCCCACTTTACTCACTCATGCCATCCTCTTTTACCTCACAGCAACTTGTGAATCTGCCTTGGACTCTGAAAGTGTTTTGTACCTTGTATCCTAGCAATGACGAAGGATTGTGTACTGGGGCAGAGTGTGTGTGGTACTGAAAGCCCTCTTAGACTGACACTACTTGACTTGGCTTCTGCTAAGGGCTTCCCTATCCACAGAAATGGATGTAACCGGCCAAAAACAGGTCTGACAGGAATTTCAATGGGAATGAGCTTCCCATGGCTTTCAGTGGACTGCAATGATGTCAAAAAGATACAAGGTGCCTGTCTTTACAGCAAAGACACAGCCTTGTGGTTGATCTGTGTGTGTTTTGGGGTGAGATTTTCATCTCTGCGCTTGGTACCCTAACTCATACTTGGTGTCTAAGTTTACTGACATGTCATCTCTTCTCTTTGTGTCACAGGTTGTGTCCAGAAGGATGTGTTTTTAAACCCGAGCTGCTGGGAGGTCAAGAGGTGACATGCCTCTGTAACACACCACTGGAAACAAATGGTGAGCCGATGTCAGGTGTCAGATAATACTTTATTATGCTCAAGGAGTTCTTCTCAGATTGTTTAAACAATTGAATACCGCTTAGTGTAGTCATAGATTCTAATAATAGAAACAGGGTTTAGGGTTTCTTACCTAACCTCGATAGTTTTATGTGTTAACCATACATGGTTAATTCCTAGAGGGGACACAGACTTTTGTAGCAACATCAGGTGGTAAAGGTCAAAGGTGAAGGTTTGCACCCTCTTTTAGGACTGCTCAGCAGTAGTACAACAGGATTGTACGGGATCATTTTTCTTGGCCTATATACTATTAGTGAAAGAGTATACAGTTCTTCTAGTGCAGTGTTTCTCAAAGTGTGGCCCAGGGGTCCTTGAGGGGGTTCCAGAGGGTCCACAGCAAAATGAGGCATAGTTTAATTTCGCTCATTTAATTCACTTGAACTTATCCCAATTAGGGAATGTATAAGAATGACTATTGTAATCACACAGTACACTCTCACCACTATAATGTAGACAGTTCTACAATTCAGTGCTAAATCAACAACAAAAATCTTCCCATATGGGTCCCTGGGACTAAATTTTATGAAATGGGGGTCCTAGGTCTATTGTATGTCTACCTGGGGATCTGTGACATGAAAACATTTGAGAAGCCCTGTTCTAGTAAATATAGATATCCTTTGTAAAACCCTGTCCTGTCATCTGTCCCTCAGATCTGTTGCCATGCCTCCGGGGACGGTGCGTCGTGTTTCAGTGTCGGCAGTCCGAACCCTGCTGTCTCTGCTGCTGCTAGCTGTCAACTGGCCTTTCACCTCTTTGCCCTGTGGTGTCCTCGGGTTCTCCCCCTCCAGCCCGTATCCCACCTTCACCCGGAATGACACCCTATTTGAACACTTGGCCCTCCATCCAGACCCGGGTGTGGGCCGGGTGTACGTCGGGGCCCGAGATCGCCTATTCCAACTGGACCGTTTCCTCCAACCTGAACTCCAGGACGACACCGGTCCGGTCACAGACAGCCGGGAGTGCTTGCCCCCGGTAACCGAGAGCAACTGCCCTCAGGCTAGGGTCACCAGCAATCACAACAAGCTCCTATTGGTGGACCCTTACTCCATGGAACTTATTACCTGTGGTAGCGTCAACCAAGGGATTTGCCAGAAACGTAGTCTGGATTCTGTGGTTAAGGTGCTTTTCTCCACCGAGAGGCCGGTGGACACTCAGTACGTGGCAGCTAACCACCCCAACGTAAGCACCGTGGGACTTGTGGTCCGCTCTCGTCCCGACAGGCAGCCGGTGCTGTTCGTGGGGCGGGGTTACACCAGCAGCCACCCACCCATCTCCACGCGAAACCTCGCCCAGGAGCCGGTCTTCTCCTACGAGGAGACCGCCAAGTTGGCCGTGGCTGGCCGCCTCTCAGAATACGACCATCATTTTGTGGCTTCTTTCGCCCACCGCCAGCACGTCTACTTCCTCTTCTACCGGCGGGACCTAAAGTCGCAGTCGCGCGAGTACCGCACCTACGTCTCTCGTGTATGTTTGGACGACCAGGCCTACTACTCTTATGTGGAGGTGCCCTTGACCTGCCGCTCCAGCGCGGGTAAAATCTACAGCCTCCTCCAAGCTGTCCGACTCGGGCTCCCCAAGGACGGAGTCGTGACTGAAGGCCCGGAGATTCTTCTGGCCGTCTTCTCCACTCGTTCAACTTCATCAACTCGCCCCAGTGAGGACTCAGCCCTCTGCATGTTCAACCTCGTAGATCTGGACCGCAGGATCAACTCCACCAGAGACCTGTGCTACACACAGATGGGTAAAGAAGCAGGGGGAGAAGCGGCCTACATTGAGTACGAAGTCAAATCCAACTGTGCCAACCTGCCAGCGGTGAGTGAAATAGATTGGGTCTGCTTGGTTCTATGGTTACTTGTTGTCAAGCCTTCTACAGTTATCAGCTAGTTTTCTCAATTCAGGTTGAGCTCTCTGAGACACATATGGGGACTTAGGAAAAGCAAACAAACATTCAATTCAACAACATCGTGCGTCAGAATGTCAATTTTTGAATTAATTTATTCAACAGAACATTTTTCAATTCAGTGGTTCAATATGAGCATGGCAAATTCAAATTGGAAAAAAAAATCATGCAATTCAAATGCAATCTCTTCTGGCGCTAATCTCTTTCCATAGTTGGGTTTGTGAATCGCAGGTCAGTAGTTTGAGTTCCCAGAATGGTTATGAAAATCTTGAGTGGGGGAAAGTGAAGGTGAATGGGCCATCCTCCCCCCTCCCTTAATAACTAGCATTGAGATATCCTTGAGCAAGACACTTAACCCACAATTACTCCGGTGGAGCTGCTCAGTGGTCAACAGACTGTACAAGACAGCAGTTTTACTGGTCCACTCCCATGTATGAGTGTGTGTAATTGTGTGGCTGTGAAGCATGTTTAGCAGACCTTCCGGCAAAAATAAAGGTAAAAAACTGTGCCATTGTATTGAAGAAAGTACATTTTCTTTCCCTGCATGAAAAATTCAGCATAGACTGAGGGCAGAGAAGAACAGAGTGAAACAGTCACTAAATAACTCAATATACTTATTGACATTCTCCTCCTTGGTTTCATTGTTCTGTTTACAAAAGAACACGCCGTCCTGTTTTATTTATTTTTTTATTTATTTATTTATTTTTTTCAACATAAGTGATTTTTTTCTGGGTTGCCTGTATCAAGTAAAAGCTTTCATTGCTGGTGCCATGCATCTGAAGCTTTCCAGGGCCACCCGCTTCCAGCAAAGTGACCTCTGTATCAGAGAGGGAATGAAATTTAATTTGACAATTTTGTAACAGACAAATGTAATCCTCTAGTGGAGGGATTGAATTAGATTGGCCCTCTCGTAACACCACCGTAGCTTTGGAAATCTCAGTTTTGTGTGTGTGTGTTTGTGTGTATATGTACTGATTTAATCTGATTTAAATTCATCTAAATGCATATACATCTTCATGGTTTTGTGTGCATGTTTGTGTCGCCCTTTACATCATTGTGCGTACTGGTGTGTGCTTCTCAGCTAGTTTGGCATGCAGTGCAGTGACCCACAGTGCATTTACTGATCCATCCTCGATCATCACGGCCTCATGTTGAGAGGACGTAGAACAAGCGCTGACCCTTGAACCCGGGCTGCTGTGCTCAACAGATTGGCTCTGGGGGGAAAAGCTAGTGTGGGTAGCGTAATTTAATAGGATCGCTGGTCAGGGAGGGATCGATCGGCGGCATTAGATGTACTTAGCAGGAGGGGGCAACGTTTAACGAGGCCTGACAAGGACGGATAAAGTCACGACAGCCAACGATGAGGCTGGGAAGAAGAGAGAGAGAGAGAGGGAGAGAGAGAATAAGAGATTAAGGGATAGAGATGCATAGTGGTGCAACAGAATGAAGAGCAAAGAGGAAGAAAAGGAGAGGGGCAAGACGAGTGGGGTAGGAAGTGGAAGGGATTGAGATATGAATGCAAGATTTAGAAAGTAAAAGTGACTAAAGGGACATCAAAGCAAACTATATAGAACAGATGGTATAATGTTGTAGTGAATGGCACGAGAGGAACAATGATTAGGGAGCTGGAGCTGAAAAGAGATTTGCAGTGTGATTAAGATCCCTGTACCAAAACAACACCCAAAGCAGCCCTCATCCCTCTGGAGCCTCTGCCAGGACGGTCCATCTGCCCCAGCACCAGATAGAATGATGGCATCTCACGCGAGGGTGAAGTTGTTGTGAACATGCTTAAGTATTGATGATCAGGATTCAGGACTCCAGCCAAAATGCAACTTTGCATGTGGCATGGCTATAGCAATTTCTTCTCATTATCTAACAACCTCATGGTTATTACTGCCATCAGTCTTTATAGCCAGATATCCAGATGATTGCAGTCCAGTGATTGCATGCTCGTAAACATGTGTGTCATCAGCCAATGTAAATACAGGCTAATCTCACTGGCTAGTGATACACTAGCCTTTAGGCTTCCAGGCCGTGCTCCTAGACTGGATGTCAACCCTACCATTAACTTAGTATTTCAGTAGTCAAAAGTTTGGGGTTATTCTCAGCACGCATTATCCCTGCTTAGTTTGTTCTAATGGATGGGTTCCCATGTTGTGGACAAAGCAGGCCATAGTAACTATCCTTCACTCCCCGTGATTTAACTTGATCAATAGCCCAGTGAGGCCAGTATATAGCTGCTGTCATTTTAGTTTGGTCACTATTTAGCCAAGTCATCACAACTAAGCTTTGCGTCGGCTAATTTTAGTGTGGTGGCGGCAATGGCAAGACATGTAAGCAGTACTCAGGTTGTATGCATGTTAGGTAGTGATGTAGTTCAGTTGTACTGCCATCCCAGCGGTATCTATTTTAAAGAGCTGGCCAAATAAGGAGTCCATTCATAACAAGCCAGCCAACTACATTAAATCCCTCAAAACAAGTAGCCATCAACAGTCAGAGCTCTCATGTTCATTGCCTCCACTTCCTATTGTTATGATTACCAGTGATGAGGCAATGACCTTGCTTTCAAATGTTCTCGTGGAAAAATAAATCGTGCGGAACAAAAAAACAACAACCCCACTGCCAGAGCAAAGAGTGTTTGTTGCCAAACTGCGAAAGCAAAAACAAATTCTCTGTAAGCTTTAAAGCACCGAGAGCAGAGGTTGCTGGATTCTTGCAATAGTTTCCCCCTCACCTCCAACCCCCTCCACAGTAAATCTTGCTGGGATTTTACAGACCACAATAGGAATACTGCAATTGTATTTTTGGTGCCTGTCTTACTTGCTGAGCAATCGATAATGACAATTCATTTATCAGGCAGTACAAAGCAGGCAGCATAGTTTTCATTTCACCTGTCATTTAGCGTGTGCAGCTGAGCTTCTGTTGTGGATTTTGTGCAGAAGTAATTGATTGGTCGATTGCAAGCTATATAAACTCTGCTGTTTGTTATAGGGAGAGGTTGTTATATTTTACCTTGATGCTACACATTTGTTTTGTCAAGCTGCATCTTCACGTTGTCCTGAACACTACATGTTGCGTGGCTGTACCCTGATTTTCCATCTTCTCCCTCCCCGCTACTAGAATACCTTGGACGCCTACCCCTGCGGGTCGGACCACACCCCGAGCCCGATGGCCAGCCGGACGGCCGTGGAAGCCGAGACCATATTGGACAGCCCGTCCGCCCGTCTCACCGCTGTGGCCGTCAGCGTGAGAGCGGGACATACCATCGCCTTCCTGGGGGACTCCAAGGGGAACCTGCACAAGGTAATGGGCCATCGCAGATCAGGGCATCCTTCAACAGGGTGTCAGTCTGGCTTTGCGTTCTGGTGTATTTCAGTACGGCATTTTCTGAGCGTTCAAGAACACACACATACAAAAACACTAACATGGCGCAGTTTGTGTTTGGTAAGTGTGATGCTATGCAGAGATTGTGTTCATGCTGCAGGGAAGTTTGACAGAATAGTCAGACATACTTGACAACTTGCGTCATCATTTTCATATGCAGACCCTATTCGTGTAACATGAAGTATGCCTTGAATATTTCTCACATAACTGTAATCCCATTACCTGCACAGCCATGGCAGCCAACCAGACAAACAGACATTCAATTCAACTCTTTCTCAGTACACCTCCAGACCCCAGCAGCCCTCTATTCCCACGCCAACAAGTGGAGGACTGAAATAGCCTCACTGTGTAGTAGGAGGCAGGCTGAACTCCGGAGAGTTGCTCCTGGTAGCTAATGGCATCTATAGCTGTTTCTATCTAACTGTTACAGGAATACACCAGGTTTTTGGGAGATTTTCCAGTTGGTCAACTTACCTGTTAAGTGATGAGAACACAGACACCAAAATTACGCTGTCCAAAGATGAAAACAAAAAATTGCACTTGGCAATACTCTAATATACCATCTAATGGTCAATGGTCATACATCATAATTTGCAAAAAACTGCTTGGATGGAAACCCAGCTTATCTCAAATAAGCTTGGGGTGAGTTTGCTTTTCTCTGGATTGACCAGATAACAGTTACAGAGCTTTACAGTTTGTGTGTTTATCAGTACACAGAGTGAACTCGTCTGTTTTTCTCTCCTCTTTTCGTTGGCCCTTCTTTACAGTCTCACTGTGTTATTGTCCAATCCGGGTTTATTTTTTTTGTCGGTCTTTTCTAAGACGTCGGCAGGGTATTCCTTTGCTGTGGTCTGTCAGAGCCACAATAGGGGAGAGGAAGTGGTAGGATGTAACCTCTCGGTAGAAAATAGAGTGTGTAAGCAAGTACTGGCACTGCTGTTTCCCACTCGCTATATGGGGTTATTCCTGCCTCCACTGGGTGCCACTTAACCAGAAACACATTGCAGGGTCCATCCCATTCAGTCACAGTGAACAGCCCTTCAAAGCATTAGGCTGTGTACAGTGTCCCAACATATCGCTTGAGTCATCCGAGGCCCTGTGTGAAACGGCGATGTGCCGAACGGCCCGTCAGTTTGATTTCCGAGGTGCCGCGGATGGGTGCAGGGGTCACGGTGGGGTCACTTGTAGCAGTGTCCCTCTGGGTTCAGACAGGGGTCGGAGTAAAGCCCGGTCAGAGAGGAGACACAAGGAATGTGCTGTTGTTATGGACAGAAAATGGGAGAAAGGCAAAGGAGATGGAAGGCAGAAGTAAGAAAAGAGGAGCTGACAAAGGAGGATCTGTCACTGCACACATCTGCTTTAATATAAACATGTCAGCTGACCACGTTTGGCAATTGGGAAGCACAAAAGCATTCCAGGACACACATGGGCATGACAAGGTGTTGGGCTTGTTACTCAAAAAAAGTAGTATATTATTCGTTACTCATTTCAAATGTAAAATGACTTCTTGTTACGTAGATTTTTCTGTTACAGCACCCAAATTGGTGTTGCATACATCCAATACATCCACCCAGAGAAAGACAACTTTTCTACCATTTCTCATCGAAGCCACAGATACAGGCCAATGTGTATTCACCAAAACATAAAAATATGGAAGATAGATGCAGAGCCTTATCTATCCTACTCAGCCAGAAAGTGAATAGAGCAATAAACTTGCAGCGAAGCCTCTTGATATTGGGTGTTCGTGGCTCGTAAGCACGCTTGCAAACAGTTGGCTCTTTGTGTCCTTTTTTTTTTTCTCAATGGTTGCTTGTGGTTGAGGCCCCTGCACAAGCAGAATTAGCACAATGACACCCATTAACAGTATTTTTACACAGTTACGTACCACAGAGCCAGCTAAACCTCCTGCCGTACATCATCATGCCCAGCTAACGGAGCTCCGTGCTTCGGCTCTTTGTTGTGCACAGTCATCGCTGACTGGTAAACACATGCAATTCCTAACAGAGGGTCTCATTCATAATTATGGAAACTCATTAGTCATAACACCAGACAGTGTCAGTGTCGATGTCACTGTCTCATTAATAGTCACATTATCAGTCTCTGTCCTTTTGACTGGAACCTTCAACAAAAGACATTTCAATTCAGACTCTAATTACACCCTTAACCGTTGCGTTAATATAGTCGATGCTTGTGTCCTTGTGTGTCCTTTCCCAAGAAAGTGAACAACCTTCTCAAGATAGCAAGAAAACCGATCTTTACAGGGCTTGACGTTGCACGTTAAATTAAGACGCACAGCATTTTCTCAGCTGATTCAACCGGCTCTGTGCTATAGACTAAAGTGCTGTTTTGACATGATGCGCCGTTCTCGCACTGAATCTTGGGGCTTCTCCTCATTGGCTAAAGTCACGATCTGATGCATCCTCGGTATGCAAGTAAACTTACAGGGATCTCTATCTGTCCTCTAACTTGGTGTTCTTTAGTTTTGGGATCATACTCTGGCTGTTATAGATATTACGTAAAACACGTCATGTAGGACACAAGAACACAGATAGAGAAAGACCCAAAACTTTTTGGATACTAAGCTGCATAACTGACATTTTTGGCTAACTTGTGGTGTAACAAGGTTTTCTTTGACCAAACCACAGTGTGTTTAAAGTTGAGGTTTTGTTACATATACAGTACAATGACGTCAACTTACTGCTTGTCTTGGCTACTTGTGTCAAGTTTTGATTGTGACATGTAGACCTACTCCTAGTATTGCTGACTCCACGTCATTGGCAAGATAGCGCAGAGAAACATGGCTTAGCATGACTGGTTAAATGTAACTACTAGGAATAACAAGCGGAATAAATCAAATCACGCTGTTATTTCAAGACATTGGAGCCGGTGCGGTTTCAGGGGGAGTGTGATTCCTGAAACGTCATCAGTCGTATAAGACGCTGCATAAAGATACACTGTTGACTGGTTTGGCTTCCATTTCTAAATGTTTGTTTTGTTGAGGTCAGCTGGGTGCGTCATGTTGGAAGAAAGGGGATGTTTGTGTGGCAAGCATGCAATGGTTGTTATTCAGTCTTTGCTGCTTTCACTATCTCCCTCTATCTTTCCATTTCCCAGCCCTCCTGCCAAGTCCGTGTTTGTGTTTGTGTATTTTTTGCTCTCGGCATAGACAAATATCCATGTATGTACTTCTTGTACTCGCGTTGATTTTTTCCCCAAAAACTGGGCAGGGATTTTCCTTGGTGCTGACACAGAAGAAGCTCCTGATCAGCTGCATCTCCCATCCCAGAGTATTCCCCCCTCCTCCGTTACTTCTTTGAAGAGGGGAATGTCATTTAGCCGCTTGTCTCTTTTTTCTCCATCTGTTCTGTAGCGATAGTGGCTCAGTGTGGGCTAGACGTACAGTTATTAAAGCCTGGACAGTCGGCCTTTGAGGAGCCGAGGGATCAAAGAGCGTCGGACTGTATAGCCAACCTCAAATCCTCCCGATGCCAGTAGGATCGGATTAGCTCGGCATCGCAGAGACGTCTTGGCCCGTATCTCCATTCATCAAACCCTCCAATATGTGTCATGTGTCTGCTGCTGCCTACGCACACACATATATACACACACACGCCCACACTGTTCTCTTATTGCCTCAATTTTACATGGACTAACACTCAGTGACGTAGTAGTAAATTAAAAGGTATATAAGCTACCTCCACTTGGTCATCATCACAACCCTCAGCACAAACAAAAATCAATTGCAGTATTTTTTCAGAAAAGCATTATTATATGCAGTTTGATGCAATTTACTATGACGTACACTATGAATTTATTTAAAAGACATTTTAGAGATTGACCCGTTGGCCAACTTTGCTGTGATAAGAACATAGACGCCAAAAGGTGAAAACGGTGTGCTCAACTCCCAGAAACAATTCACTCTGTGCCTGGTTCAAAACATCATGACTTGTACAGAAAAAACAGCACTTTCATTGACTAATGTTTAACAAATTATTTGTGCAGTGTGTCAACGTATATTTTGCTGATGGCTTTATAGCTGAAACATCCATTGACAAGCTGCCCAAATAAAGTGAGGGTGGTGGGTGATGGAAGACTGTACAGATAAAAATCACCTGAAATAGTTCCACATATAAACCTGGCTACATCAATTATATTGACTTAATGATATTTCATTTTCAAAATATATGACTCTACAGGCCATATAATAAACAACATAGTGTATGCTAAAGTGTTATCATGGAGCTACTATCACTCAACGCAGTGTATGCTAAAGTGTTAGCACGGAGCCTACTACCACTCAACATGGTGTATGCTAAAGTGTTAGCATGGAGCTACTATCACTCAACATAGTGTACGCTAAAGTGTTAGCATGGAGCACTGGAGCTAATGATCTACTGGGGATACATGGATTATTTTGGAGTCTGCGTTCTCATCGCTTAACATTGCTTACTTCCTTTAAAGATTTATATCAAGTTAAAACAGTGGGTCAACTCTGTTCCTGCAAATAAAAAGGCGGGTAAGCTGAGTTTAGGTGGGTTCACCCTCTACTGCATCCCTGCCAACACTAATACACACCACCTATTCCTCCCTCTTACATTAGTGTAAGCCAAAAATTGCAGGTCAGCTAAGGGAATCCACATTTCCACCTGGCCCATGCTGGATTTTCCCATTAGGATGATTGCTGTCTTTGTTCCAGCAGAGCTAGCCGTGACAGTAGAATAGCACACTTATGGCATTAGAGGGAGTGAACCTGCTGTTTGGGCTCCTGTAAATAACATAAAAAAGGCTGCTGTGGAACAGTCGGTTAAGCTGCCCTCTCACATTAACCCACATTGCAGCAGCCCGTGAACACCCATCACAACAGGAGGCCAGGCTGTATATCGAGGCTTTGTAAAGTTGTCTGGTTGTTTACTGCCACCGACTATCTGGATTTGGCTCTTGATGCTATGAAACCTCTATTTCCTCAGCCACCTGCCATAGAGAATTTGTAATCTGGATGTGTTTTTTTCCTTGTTACTTGTTTTTTTATGTGGTTGTATAACAATAATTGAACAGCTGTGTTGGGGATCGCATATTTCATATAACATATAGCAACATTTTTATATTCTTATGTCACTGCGTTTCCACTTCCTTTATTGATGTTGTTCCTTGAGCTCTGTAGACCAACAATTTCTTCCGTTTTTGCTCAAATTAAGCTTCTTATATTCTTATTATATGTGAGTATACCCATTGTCATGCCATGAGAACGTTATTAAATTTGCCAAAATGAAAAAGAATGAAGCTCTCTCTTGTTTATGTTGTCACGTTGAGACCTTTTAAAGAGACCCACATTCTCCGTTGCAGATTTGTGTGTGTTTGACTGTGTTCAGCAGTCCGACATACTGCTAAATGATAATTAGTGTGTGTCTATGTGTGTTTCCTCAGGTGTTCCTGGGTCCTAACGGCGAGGTGGAGGAGTACTCTGTGATCTCCATTCAGCGGAACACGGCCGTCAGCTCGGACCTCATTCTGGACCAGAACGAGGAGCATCTCTTCATCATGACCTCCACCATGGTACTGACACACAACTGACCAGCTGATTTGTATCATTTGGTCAATATTATACGGCTTAATGTGTTTTTGGCCCACACATACCAAAGTCTTGTTTTCTAGTAATGACGGTGAACATTTAGACTCTCTTGATGCTGTCCCCAATTCTCTCCCTTCTAGTAAGGCAGCCTGTAGGTGGGATTAATCTAATGACCATATTTTCATTTTGTATTGTTCCATTGGGAAAACTGGGCCACCTATTCTTTTTAATCAGATTTTCTAAGAGCTTAGTGTGAATGGTGCACACGGCTGAATATCCTTGCGCTGTTCCCGCTTCTAGCTGCAGAAGAGGCCGGTGGCCGAATGCCAACAGCACCCAGACTGTCACTCCTGCCTGCTGGCCCACGACCCCTACTGTGGCTGGTGTGTCCTGGAGGGAAGGTGAGATTACCACTACCAGTAAACACTCTGTAAATGCTGTGAAAAGTTACTGCATTACTTTAAAAAACAACAGAAATTCTAGGCCTATATAGGATCTTTCCCATGCGATGCAGAAAGCATGAGAGGAGAGAGAATTAAATAACATACAAGAAGGGCCACTATATTGTTGTTTTTGGCACTAGTGTTAATTGTAGTGTTGTTGTTTTTATGTAGCATTTACAACATTTTTACAACAGTTTCAAACATGGAACAAAGTGATACTGTTCAAGTTAGAAGGTACATGTTTGTGTGTTGTGTTGATAAGTGCTCATGTAGTGCCTCTTGTCCAACTGGAAACAGATGTTGTATAGCCTAATATGTGACATTGCACATGTTTTTACAGACTATGTTAAGCGTTTTAAAAATAAGATTCTGAAATTCATGTCTGAAAATGTCCGTCCACATTACTCAACTACTACTCAACACAACTAGCCTAACAAAGAAACAATAATACTGTAGCTGGATGAATGTTAACTAAACTACTATCATGGATGCATTTGAGTATTTAATGTTACAGTTAATGTTTCCTCCTCATGCTTGAGTAGGTTTGATGCAGATTGGTTTTACTATTGGCCAGTTTCTGATGCAATGCATATGGAGAGCCTACAAACTTTGTTCTCTCATGGATGTGATTTTAAAATGTAGTCAAGTGCAATGCTTAAGTCAAAACCTACTTAAGTAAAACTCATAATTTCTGACTTTTCATTTAATTTCTGAAAAAAAACCCACCTTCACACACTAAGGGAGGCCTAGAGCTGAGATGTTCTTTTTCCTCCACTGCGCTATCTTGAATCAAAGATGTTAGAGCTAATTTAGTCTACAGTGTTTTAGTGCAAACCACTGCTACAAGTCTCAAATGACTTCAAAAAATACTCAGAAAAGTACAAGTACACAAATAAAGTTACTGAATTACAGTGAACGTAACTTCCACCTTTGAGTAACAGTTACTGTAAACTCAACACCATAGCTCCAGTGCAAATCCCATCAATAATTTGACAACCCAGTTTCATCACAGGGATCATTAAAGTTTCATCTAATGTAATAGAATCTAATCTTGCCTAATCTATTATTAAAAAAAAAAGTTTGGACAAATGTGAAACTACAAATAAATAAACCAGAAAGAGCTACGTTATGCACAGTTTGAAAAGTTGTTGATGAAAAAAGTCTAACATTGATAGATGGCTGCTCTTTCTTTCCCTGACTCTTTTCTATTATACAGGAACTAGTTTACTGTATTAGTGACAGTGTATTGGTATTGGTTGCTTGTAACGTTAGCGATCCAAGAACTTAAACTTATTCTACTGTTGCATTCATTGGAAATTTGCTCCACATAAAACTCTCAGCCAAATCCATAAAATGTAAAATATAGTGTAAATGTTAGTCAGGTTTCTGTTGTGTTACATGATTTCATTTAGAATCACATAGGCCTAGTTCACAGGAATTTTACCAAAACTAACAAAAACAAATGTTCAGTGCCATTATTTAGCAAAGCATCTGCAGACAAGGAAGCTGCTGGCGCTCATGTTGGTTTAGACAGAGTGTTTTTGCCAAGTCATCCTAAAAAAAGATTTTGAGTTCGCTCTTTGGGGATTGTTTTCCGAGTCTGATGAAAGGCATCTAAACTCGCCGTCCCATCTGTCTCTCCTCCTCTCTCCCCTCTTCTCTGCCTCATCCACCTGGCCTCTCTCCTCCCTCTCACCTGTTTTTCTTTTCCCTCTCAGTTCCTTTCCTAGTTTATTCTTTCTTTTAGTTCCTCTCAGTCGATGGGTTCCTCATGCAACAGTGCTCTCATCAGATTTTTAGGACTTTAAATTCAGTTTTCTTCCTATCTTTTTCCACTATGATGATGTATCTGCAGGATGTCCGAAAAGTCTGAATTTATTATGAATTAAAATCAGTCACTTCTTTCTACTCAACATGACCACCGCCGACTTCCAGACATCTTGGCAAACGAAGTGCTGCTACCAAAGAACTATCATACTTCTACATTACTGCTACAGCACTGCTACACTAAAAATAGAATCTTGTATCCACAAAGCATATCCGGATCAACATCACCATGCAGAGGCAATGTCTAAAATTAACTTTTTGGCTCATTTGCCAAGAGCTTTTAAACTCAAAACAAACTGTCAAGTATAATTGTTACTAGCCAAAGTAATTAATATACATTTTTTAATCTAAATATGTCACCCTACTAATTTTACCCAGCACTATTTCATGTGTGGAATCAGGTACTGTGTGTTCATTTAAAACTTGCTCACTCACTTACATACATTGACCCACCTGGTCCTCAAATTCCCGGAATACCATGGAATTTCAGGGAATGTCAGGGGTTTTGATAAATTCTCTGGGATATATATCAAGGATAAATATCAAGGTATTTTACAAATGTGTCTCTACAGAAATATAGCAGAATGTGTTTTCCAACTTTTTTCATATATTCATTGCATTAGCTAGTGGTTTTCAGCCCAACTGGACTGGAGACCGGACTGTTCAACCCTTAAGAAAAAAGACGAGGAACTCTTTTGTATGACGTGCAGAATTAAATGAGATTGGTCTTAAATTGTATTTGAACTTGAATTAAAAAAAAGTCCTAAAAAAATCTTAAATTTGACTTGCAGAAACCTGTAGTCACCCTGACTTAGACTCTAGAAAGAAGTGGCTCATCTGAGGAAAAATTATGTTCTCTACTTCTTTTTTAGATGTACAGTAGTGATGAATTCTCTGCTACTGGTGGTGTGCAGTTTAGGACTTGTGGTATGACTTGTAGATGCATAGTAGATAATATTGAAGATTCATTTTCATGGCTTAATATGTTATAGAACAGTTGAGTAAGAGAGACAGACAGATAGACCTTCAGTATGACAAGGGCAGAGAGCTTGTCTTGAATTCCCAATACATGGAATCAGAGGTGGGGACTCGAGTCACATGACTTGGACTCAAGTCAGACTCAAGTCACAATTTTAATTGCTTGAGACTTGACTCTGACTTGTACTTTGATGACTTGAAAAGGTTTCTAAAGTCTTGACTTGAGATCTTGTGTTTGTGTAAATGACTTAGATTGAAAGTGATGAGATTTGTTACAGCAGACGACTGAATTTAAATTCTGTTTTCTGAATTTGTATGGAATGATTGTAGAAATCAAACTCATGATGCTCTTACAAAGTTTTTATCCTATTAAAACCATATTGCATTGAAAAGTCCTAGATATTTAGTTTTCTTTAAGATGTTCAATTGATACTGGACTGATACTGGATTGAGACTTGACTTGAGACTTGTGCCTCAAGACTTGAGACTGACTTGGGACTTGAGTAAAGTTGACATGGTCACACCTCTGCATGGAATACATTTTACATGTATCTTGGACCGCTGCTCCACGTAACACCCCACTGGATCTAACAGTGTAGCCTTGGTGCTGTCCCGTAGGTGTATGCTGCAGTCAGAGTGCGCACGTGGGGCCCAGCCAGGCCAGTGGCTGTGGAGCTTTGACATGGAGCAGCAATGTCTGGCCGTCCAGGACCTCAACCCCTCCAACATCAGCAGAGAGGAGACCAGGACGGTAAGGCTGCATTACACAGCTGAATGACCTCAATCCGAGGCCTTCAAACCTTAGAGTCTTAGGGCAGATTTCTATAGTCTGTTGGCTTTGGTCTGAGTCAGGAGAGGAGTTGTTGCTCTGCTGCGTTTAGTTTAGTTACATTTTACTAGGGATGGGACGATATGCTTATCGCACGATATGATTCAATATGCAATATGGGGTTCACGATTCGGTACAACCATGATACGATGTAATAAATAAAAGTTCAATGACAACAAAGTCTGACTGTGCAGAATTGTGTTTATTTCTGAGCCACAAATCTTTCTAGCGATGGCATTGGCTCGCTAGAATGTAAACTACAATTTCAAAATGTCAGTACAAAGTCCAAATAATATAATTTGGATGGAGAGCTTGTGAAACTGTGATGGTCAAGCGTCTCATTTGTGATTACTACAGCAGAATAAAATGGAGCTAATATTGCGTTTCATTTTGCTGTTCCACGATATTTATTGTCACATTTTTGTATTGCGATATATTGAATTTGGATATATTGTCCGATCCTGACGTTTTACACAACAAAAGTTGGTGCTGGAAAGGACTTTTTCAGGGTAAAACTTGTCTTTAACCCATAATTCACAGTGTATTTAACCCATAATGCACTTGGTTCTTGTTGTTGGGTTGGATCACTCCAAACAAAGCTCCAGGGTCGGTTTCAGACGTTTTGTATAGCTTTTTCTCAGTGCACTACTTTTTGCACTAAATGAGAAATTTCCCTTGTTGCACAGGCACATTAAAGTGTTACATTTAACTTGTACAAACCCGTAGTCACCCTGATTTAGACTCCAGAAGAAGTGGTCCATCTGGGGAAAAAGAACATTCTGTGCAGCTCATTCTAGAGTTGTTTTCCAAAACTATATATATATATATTTTGGAGAAAAAAAAACTGCCTTCACTTGTGATAAAATGTGCATCAATGTGTCTGTGTATGTGAGTATAGGCGTCTCCCTGTAAATATCTTACATAAAAATGCAGACATCTATAGTGTGGGTACAGTATGTCTGCCCTCATATTCTGCACGTACCCCCCCCCCCCCCCCCCCCTTCTATAATAACAGTCCATTCACATACCAAAACACCATAATACATAGGGCCCGCATATCACCTAGGCACAATTCATGTCCCAGTTGGAATCCCTTATCAGCTGAGGTGGGAGATTTACTGTTCCTTGGCTGGGTGTACTGTGTGTGTGTGTGTGTGTGTGTGTTACCTTGTTATTGTTAAGTGTCAGTGCCTCAAGAGCAGATAGCGATCGCAGCCCCGTCCTGGCCTGTCCTGGCGCAGTGGAAATGCACAGTATCAATCATCTGCGTAGAGGATGGTGCCTCTGGATAGCGGTAGAGACAGACAAACAATACATAATAACTGTCTGACATCATAGGAGAAGAGGACTAAAGGACAAATTGTCTTTGGATGAGTCCAAATACACTGAGTGGGTGTAAAGTAGACCTGTTGGGATCGAAGGCTTGTTTTTCTGGGAGTTCTAGATACACTGAGACTAGCTGAACCGGCTAAATGTTAAGTGTATTTTTCAGTCTGATAGATGTTGCCAAGCATTTAATCCAGAGTTTGGGATCCCAAGTCACTCATAATCAACCATGGATATGGATTATGGATAGAAACTCTCTCTGTCTTGTCGTCTACAGATCTCTCTGTCAGTCCCAGGCCTTCCAGTGTTAGAGGAGGGCGAGTCCTACTCCTGTGTCTTCCAGGACAGCCAGAGTCCCGCCGCTGTCACCGAAACCGGGGTCACCTGCCATTCGCCCGACACCCACAGGGTGCCCATGGTGCCACGAGGACAGGGTGAGTACATTTTAACCCCTAGGCCTGGACTTTTTCTTGTTTTGGGAACAAAGCCGATGACAGAGAGTGTAAGAGCAGGATTGAACTCTTCAACTTTGTGATTGGAGGATTTGGCTGCTGTCCTGGATTGTGATTCATGCTTGTGTGTGTTTGCACACCCAAGTTCAGCCTCTGTTCCCGTATATCTAGGCTAGCCCAATCCTCTTTTATAAGTCAGGTTGCACAGCGGGGAGTAATCTGTATTTGTGAGCAAACAGCTCCCCGCAAATCAAATTCCTCCAGCGTTTGTATGCCTCTTTATGCTCTTCGGTTTTCTCAGGGTGGGTGATTGTTTAGCGTGTTCAGAGCAGCTTATTTTGTCGAGGTAAGTCATCGGTGATGACAAAAGAAGATTAAAGCGGCTTGTAAATAAAAATTGAAGCATCTAAGGCGGTCACACTCCCCCATACAATCACACAGAAACAGAAATCCCTCGCTGGCAGAAAGGCATCTAGTCTTGAATCCCAACATTCACACGATTTCTCTCTCTCTCTCTCTCTCTCTCTCTCTCTCTCGCTTTCTTTCTCTCACACACACACATACACACTGGTTCCCATGCCTACATTCCTGGAGCGTTCGGCTTGTTGTGGTTCTCAGGGTGCTAGAGTCAGGGGGAGGCAGCCTGGGGGTATTATTGAGATATGGACACACAAGGAAGAAGACTGTTGGATCTGAGAGGCATTATTTAGGGATCTAGCCATGGCTTATCTTCACTAAAAGAGGGTTGGGACCAGCGCTCAGTAAATGTTGTGCAGGAGACGGAGATGAAGGCCTGTGAAGTGGAACTGCTGCCTGAAAGTCGGAGATCAGATTTTCACCTGAATGTTCACTGTTTACTGAATTGGATGCAAAGGCACAGAAAATCGTAGCATTCAGTATGTATTTACTCCAGGCTGTCTGCAGTTTAAAATGGCTTGAATTAAGTGATCTAAACTCAAGGTGTTACAAGGTCTTGAATACAGTTGTAGAATTACAGTAGTAAACATGAGCGCGCTGTGTGCAGTTCGCTGACGTCACCTTTTCAGGATTTCTGGGTGCTGATGTTAAAATGTTTCAGTTACCTCTCGTTGCGAAGTGGCCTTGTGCCGCAAAGCAGAATGTGCTCGTGTTGGCCTCTTATTAGTTCACGCGTGCGAGTCTCCAGTGTGTTCACCATGTGTTTGGTACACAGTAGGCCACCGAGCCTTGAACCCTGCTCTGTTTATGTCTGGGCTCATGGAGCTGGGGTGAGGTGGGGTGGGGGGGGGTGCACATGGATTTTATTAGGGCTCTGTGTTTTGGCTGTCCCGGCCAAACCTTCTCCTTCTCCCTTCTCCCCCCCCCCGCAACACCATTGCTGTGTTTTGAGGAATGCCGCACTCAGACTAAGACTTACTTTGTTTCTGAATTAAAGACGATAAGCCTCGCCAAATATTTCCAGAGTGAACCATGTTGCGGTGTGTTGTTTTCAGCTTTCCCCTCATGCTCTCTCTCCCTCTCCCTTTCTGCTCTTCTTCTCCTCAGATTTCGTCACGGTCACCTTGTCTCTTCGTTTCAGCGACGTCACCGTCACAGAGCGGGATTTCACCTTCTACGACTGCACGGCTGTAAAGCAGCTGTCTGGCAGCATGCCGTGAGTTACCGCCCGTGATTTATTGTCTCCCTTTCTTCTGTCTTCTTCGGCTCTGCTCTGCTCGGCTCGGCTCTGTTCTTCTGACTTCTTCTCCTCTCTGCAGACTTTATAATCAAGTCTTATTCTCTGTGAATCTCTTCTGTTCCCCTTTTTACCTTCATCCGTTGTCTCTCCATCAGTTTGTCCTTTTCCTTCCTTGTTTGTCTGTCTGTCTTGGTTTCTTGTTATTTTACTTTACTTCTTCTCGCTCTCTTGTTTTTCCCTTTCTGTCTTTATTCCATCTCTCCCCACCTGTGTTCGTCATACCCCAAATACTGTCCTTCAGCCACATATCTCCTGACGAACCAACACAACGTGTGGCTCTGAAGGCTGCAGGCACCTGACTCCTGCCTTCCATTCTCCTAATGGTTTTTCCAGGACTACATGTGCTGATCACATGGCTCAACCCTGCTCCTCTAGCCTGGGTTGAATTGAAACTATCCTTCCACACCACACTGGAATGATTTCTCTGGACAGACATCTGGTATAATAATGTTAAAAACATGCTGACTAGCTCTGGTCAGGAAGGAACCTCCATCATATCAGTGGTAGATGACATTGATTATCTGATATGTTAACATAAACTGAAATATCGAACTGAAATCAAATCAAAACATCCCAAAATCCCACTAATGTTGAAAACGTGTAAAGCTCCAAAATGAAAGTTGAGACGTTTTGAAGTTTTACCATGCCATAATATCATATTATGACACTTTTGTGCTTCTTTAGCTTGACGTTGAATTTCGTCAAATTCTTTCCTGGGTACCGTATCTTCTCTGATCTCATGTGTTGTGTTGCCATGCATGTCTCCCACGCTTCCCACCACTCTGATAAGGAACTGAGGCTCAATTCAATTAGAGCACTGACCTTTCTTACCACTGGGGGCAGATTGGCAGCAATTGGATTACTCTGTGTGGTATAAACTGGCTGGGTCTCTCTCTCTCTCTCTCTCTCTCTCTCTCTCGCTCTCTCTCTCTCTCTCTCTCTCTCTCTCTCTCTCTCTCTCTCTCTCTCTCTCTCTCTCTCTCTCTCTCTCTCTCTCTGTGTAGCATCCTTTTCTCCTTTCCCATCTCTCATCTCCCTCTGACAGATAAACAGCCAGCATTTCTTATTCTTCCCCTCTTTGTCTTCACTTCTCTCCCCATAGCTCCTAACCTTGACTCATCTTTTTTGCTGAATCTTCCGGGAGCAATAAAATAAATCTTTAATCATATGATCTACCATATCTGTCTCCAGTTGCCGTGGTTGTGTATTGAGTCGATGGGGCTGTAACTGGTGCGTTCACCAGCATTCATGCACCCACAAGCCCACCTGTGAGGAAGGAGTGATCATCTACAACCAGCACGTAAGTTACGGTGTAATATTAAATGCACACAGTTCATCTTATTTTACAGCAGTATACAAAAGGCTCCAATAAGACGGCAATGATCAAGGTATTAAAATAGATGCGGACATCCCCAAATGTCAATTTTTGAAAGGTTCATTTTGTTATTATTTCTGACTAAAAGTACTTGAATGTGCGTAAAGTTGTATTTATGACTTCTGAACTTGAAAGTAGGAGCTGGTAAGTATGTGAATGGTCAAATGTTTGTTATACAAAGGAAAGTTTTTATTTTACATGAATGTTTTCACTGAGCCTCATACACCAAGACAAGCATACATCATTTTTTAACCAATAATCATTCCATGTAGCCGGTGTGGCCAAGTGCATGAGCCATAAGCGACAGTAACACGATAACACCAGGTTATGTGTTTCACATCACATTTGAGTTCTTCTCAGTCTGTGAATTTGGTTATTTCCATTTTTCTTTTGCCATTTTGTTTTTTTATTTCTGTCTCACCCTCTCCCCATGTCTTCCCCTCCTCCTCCCTCCCCCAGTTTAAACTCCCCACCTCGGCTCCTCCCACAATCAAAACTTTTAAAGTCACCACGACACCCACTACCACAACGGTTGCCCCGACAACCACCACCCTCCCGACCACCACGACACCCACCACAACTACGACTATTGCTACGACGACGACGACGACGACGACAACCGAAGCCCCAACAACCGTAACGACCACTCAGGAGCCGACAACGCCTCCGACACCCACCACTCTACCTACGACCACCAGCCCAGAGCCGACAACCTATCCCAGCACAACCCTGCCCCCCCGGCCTCCCAGCACCCTGCCACCCACCACACCGGCACCCACCTCCTCTCCACCACCGGAGGTCACCACAGGGGAGGAAGAGCAGCAGACTAAAACGGGAGAGCTCGTCGTGGTGTCCAAAAGTGACACCGAAGACGCCGTGGTTACCCCCGGTGACGTCGAGGTCGCCGCGGACACCGAGTTGGCACCCGTCACCACCGTGGACGATGGTCAGATTGACGATCCGGACCCCCTGATGCCCCTGATGATTCCGGCCCCCGAGGCCTTCCCCCTGGAGGTGGTGACGGAGTCGCCCCCTAGTGGCGCCCAGGAAGCCGAGGAAGCGCCGAGCCTGGCGGAGCCTCCCACGCAGGCCTCCTCCGGCTTCCCCCTGCCCACGCCCTTCCCCCTGGGCGAGCCGGCCGACTCGGAGCCCTCCTTCTACCTGGACCTGACCCAGACCCCCACCCTGCTGCCCCCGCAAGACCCCGAGCCCCTCACCGAGGCGGGGAGCCAGGGCGGCGACCCGGAGGTGCTCCTCTGGCCGAAGGAGGAAACAGATGATCGCGCTGAAGTCGCTGCCGCCGCAGAAAATGACACGGCGACCTTTTCGGCCGCCACGGTGCTGTCGGGTGACGGGGAGGTCGACCACGGCCCAGCAGCCTACCCCCGCCTCCTGGACGCCGACTCGGAGCTGGACTACCAGTACGACCCGGCAGACGCCTTCCTCCCGGTGAGTTCCAGCCTCCTCCCTCCTCCTTCTTCTTCTGGAAGCTTCAGCGGCCTGCCAGTGCTCCCAGCTCTTGACTGGACTCTGTTATAGAAACAAACCGTCTGACACCCGCTCTATCCACAGTCTGCCCTTGTTTCCCTGCTACTCCTTTACTGTCTTTCACTTGTGGTGTTCTCCTTGTTTTGCTTCTGCTTTGGAAAAAATGGCTGCTTCAGTACCAGCTACAGTGGCTGTTTTTGTGTGTGAATTTTTTCATGTTTCATCAATTGATCAACCATGTTAACAGCTTAGAGTTTAAAGCTCATTTTAAAATGGACATTTTTCTTTGAAAGGATCCTGTGTGTGTTTGTACACGAGGAAAAGAGAGAGACAGTGGCTACGTTTACATGCGCACAGTATTTCTGATACTGGCTCAAATCCTGGTCTAGAATCCTGGTCTGAAAACCAACAGCTAACAGGATACCATGTTTACATGCTTGCTTATCCTAGATAATACGGGAATATCCCAGCTACCTTATGCAGCTTATTTGGGTTATTGTAAACAGGATGTGGTGTTTACATCTGCCAACTCATACTGAATACTTGAGTATCCCGCATTATAAGGGAATATTGGTGCGGGTGTAAACGTAGTCAGAGAGTGAGACAGAGAGGAATTGAGTGTGTGTGTTTAACCTCCTAAGACTGTGTGTGTGTGTGTGTGTGTGCGCGGGGGACACAGGGGGACGAGGGCTCCTATGTGAGCTGGGGTTCCTCAGCTTGTCCCTGTGTAGAGAAGGTCCAGGGTTCACCGCTGCTACCTGTCAGAGTGGAGAGGAAGATAACCTTGCTGGCCCGCAACCTGCACCTCTACCAGGTACAACACAGTCGCACACACTACTGCACACAAACACCCATAATCCACACACACCCTGATACACAACTGAAGACTCTACGAACGTTCTTTGGCTTTGCGGTGTGCAGGACAAAGACTTGGACTACGAGTGTGTGCTGGTGATTGAGGGGCGGACGGTGGTGGTGGACGCCTACGTGGAGATGGATGAGATGAATCCCTCCGTCTTCGACATCACCTGTCAACTACACCAGGTCTGACATCCTGTAGTCACTCGGTATTTTACAAAACTAATTCTCTGGCTGTAATTGATGCAGAATTATGCTGATTCGAGCTAAATTTAGTTCAGTTTCAGTCTGCTGTACATTTATTTTAACTCGACTCAACGCGTTCTTGTGAACACAATAACTCCAGACCAATACATGATGGAAACATAATACTTACACCACAGCTTTCTCCTAGAGAGTAGATGATCTGAGTAGATTTTGGACCACCTGTCTGCATAAATTTACATATTAATGAGGAAAAACTCACTATAACCCCTTAATACTTTAAGATACGGAGTTCATATTAATACCGCCCATGTGTTATGTGAAGACAAGTATGTTGACGTAGATATATTTGCCAATTAATGCATTAATTAGCTTAATGAATGACCTCATTAGCATAACTGGTTATGTTTAGTATATCATGGTGATTTCATATTTTTCACATGGTGGACATCTCTTTGTGTATTGAGTATACACAGTTCCTTTTGAAAATGAAACCATCCCGTTGTTTTTTTCCAGTATTCGTACTCGGCTCTAGCGGAGGAATACAATGCTATGGTGTATGTGAAGAGGAGGGACACCTTCCATGTGGACAGCGCTCCCGATCTATACGGTGAGGTCAACATTGGTTTTCTCGTCTCATCCCGTATGGAATTGCACCGTACCGTGTCGCATTGCATCGTCTAATCTGCTCTAGTCTCGTCTCTTCTGCAGGCCAGTGTGTATCGCTCCCAGCTGCAGGTACAGGTTGAGCTTCAGCCTGGACCGGCAGCTGTGTTATTGCTCAGAGCCGAACGCTCTGAGCACGCAAATTAGTTTAGTGGTTATTGTTTTTCTGCACTCAACATATGGCTAAAGTCCTCCGAGACAGCTTTCACAGCTTTTCTTCCCCCCCCCCAAGGACACAACAACAATCGACAAATTAACACACTCTTAGTGCTCTCTATGGAGTCTCTCTCTCTCTCTCTCTCTCTCGCCCACTCACTCTCTGCACGCCTGAGGGTGGAGTACATGTATTTCTCTCTTAGGAATAATAATTTGTGAATGTCTGGGGCAGCGCACTATGTATCCTCTGAGAAGATCTGACTGTACCTGTGAGGTACTGTAGTTATTATTATTGTTGCTTGCGTGGGTGTGTGTATGGGAGTTGTTTTGCGTACACTGATATACGCTTAAGCTTGCTCACTGCCCAAACACTTCAACGCTGTATTATGCTGCTGTTTCCACTGATCTCCCTCTTTTCTGTCTGTTCTACACCCAGTGACTCTGTACAACTGTTCGGTGGGCCGGTCAGACTGTAGCCGTTGCCATACGGCGGACCAGAAGTATGGCTGCGTGTGGTGCGGCGGCGCTCAGGCCAGCTGCCTGTATTCAGACTCCTGCGGTGAACCCATAGAGCAGACCTGCCCCGCCCCGGTCATACACACCGTGAGTACAGCCCGCTACCTCTTCACTAACCGTTGGGGACACACGACTCGAGTTTTAGGCTGGTTTTAGCCACGACTTGGCATCATTTTCCAGAGGCGGTGCTGATTTGTGTTTCATACCGATGATCTTGTAATGTTAGTACGGGACTTAACCTCTTGCCTCACCATTTTTTTTTAAATGTTTGATTTTTATGAATTTAGTCTGTACAAGTCTTGATGTCCTCCTGTCATTTGTAGTCAACCACTAAAAACTGAATAGGGACCGGCAATAGCCGATGAGAGTTGAGTACCAGAGAGGGGGAAAAAAATACAGAAAGGGCTCTACTTCCGTGTTTGGTTTGGTTGTGTGTTGCAGTAGTGTGGGAGTTTGTGTTTTCGCCAGATTGGGAGGTTGCATGGGGTTAAATCTTGGTTAGTGTGTGTTCCCCAAAGCTATGGGGATAAATTTAGGCGAGCTGAATATTTTGAAAAGTCTCAGTTGTAAAATTGTGATACGCAAAACCGAAATTCTGGGATTGGAAGCCAAGTTTTCCAAGTACAATCCTCATGCTACAATTACAAATACCCATTTACGCAGTTAACAGATTTACAGATTGATTACTTTACAACTCTTGTCAGTTTGTATCGTCTTGATGCAACTATGACTTCCTCTGGTCTGGGGAACTTTTCCTAGCAACTCTCCAGCTCCATCTAGTTTCTATGTGCCTGTATGTCATTGTTACTCTGAGGAATCACTTACTAGGTTGTTAAAGTTCCACAAGAGACTGTACAGACTTATTCAGTTTAATCATGTATAGTGCTTATGTGTTGCTATCTATTTCCCACCTGATAACTCAAGTTGTCCACACAATAGATATCTGTAATTTCGCTCATTAGCCAAGAATTGACGAATGGCCAAAAATACTCCGCTCATCCAAAGTAAGTAAACCATTTCCCGTCTTCCCTCAGATTGAGCCGCTGTCCGGCCTGTTGGAAGGGGGGACGGTGGTCACCATCTCAGGCTCCAACCTGGGCCAGAAGGCTGAAGACATCCTCCACTCGGTGACGGTAGCCGGGGTTCCCTGCACCGTCATCCCCGGCCTCTACGAGGTCTCCTCCAGGTACAGACCAGCTGCTTTTTCTGTGTGTCTGAAGGATTCCCTCACGGGTTCAGCCAGTTTCTTGATATTGGGGACTATAAAACCCATTGAAAACGCATTGTATCATCACAGTATTCATTGTGTTAATTCCAAAACTGAATGGCCATCAGTCTGAGCATAAGGATGTTTGTCTGAATTCCTGAAACGTGCAGATTTTGGAGATGTGATTCACCTGTCAGCAGCCTGGTTCATGGGTATTGACTTTGGGAATAACCTCCCAAACTGTGATTTCTGTCCTCCAGGATCGTGTGCAGGACCAAGGCCAGTGGAGGAGAGAAGGTGGGCCAGGTTTCTGTTGAAGTGAGCGGAGGAGAGTTTGGCCTGTCCAGCCAGAGGTTCAGCTACCAGGTAACAGATTAGATTCAATTAGATCAAGTCAGATTAGATTCAGTTAGATGAGATGAATCTTTAATGACCCCCTGGGGAAAGAGGGCGGTTGCAGCAGCAAAATATCAATAGGATTGCAAAGATTAATATAAGATATGAATAAGAATAGAGCAAATGGAGTTTATTAAACATAATGCAACCAACAGTAACATCACTAGAACATATTAAGTAGAAGTATAAGCATTAAAACATATGTATGCAGGATGTGCAAAATAACTAGTAGAACATACTGAGGCAAAAAGTGAATGGAGAAAAATCTGTACAATGTGAAAATATACAGAAAATGTATGCAGTATGAAAATAAATGAAAGATGCTAAAATATCAAGATATAGCAAATGAGAATATGAAAAAGAAAAACTGTGAATTTACAACATCCTCTCTGCCAACCCCCCCCCACCCCCACCCCACCCACCCCCACCCCCAGGACCCGTTTGTGATGGGGGTGTCACCGGAGAGGGGGCCCAAGGCCGGAGGAACGTCCCTGACCATAACTGGCCGCAACCTGCTGACTGGCCGTCCCACCGACCTCGGCGTCACTGTAGGAGGGGTCCCCTGCAACATGTGAGACACACACACACACAAACACACACACAGACCTCCATGCTTCAGAGAAAAGACAATTTCCCTTCAGGGATCAATAAAATGTTGCATTTATTTATGTATCACATTCTATATTATTTTTTTCCTCATCTCTCCCTCTTTGATTTCCTCCTCTCCCTCCTCCTCCTTCCTCTTCCTCCTCTACCAGAGAGCCGAAGTTGCAGGAGTCCAGTGTGGTGTGCGTAACAGGCAGCAGTAATAAGACGGGAGATCACCGGGTCACGCTGCAATATGGCAGCAGCCAGCGCCACCTCCACACCGCGACCTACCACTACACACACAACCCCAACATCACCCACGCCACGCCGGCCAAGAGCTTCCTGGAGTAAGTGTGTGTGTGTGTGTTTCTGTGCTTCTCCTCATTGGTGGATGCATTTGCTCAAAGAGAATGATTGTAAAAGTGTTTGGGCAGCTAACCCAACTAAAAGTATTTCATTAATACGGGTTAGACAGATAGACAGACATAAAGGGAAATACTGTGAGTTTTAAGGCTCTTCTCTCTGTGCAGCGGCGGTCGGCTGATCTACGTCTCGGGCCACAACCTGGACGTGGTGCAGGAGCCCAGGATGGTGGTGTCCGTCTCTCCCTTTGAGTCCATCAACCAGGCCAAGAGGAGGAAGAGGAGGAGGAGGAGGAGTGGAGAGCGGGAGGCCAGCAAGGAGTCTGGCTGTCCTGGAGACCCGCTCTGTCCCGACAAACAGGTCTGTGTGTGTGTTTGTGTGTAACTTATAAGCAATATGTTCAGCTTGTTTAACATATCAAAAGTTAGTTTTCAAGCCTTCAAAAACCGCCTTATTCACTCGAGCAGGTGTGTTATTGTGTGACACATCAGGAAAATTAACACATTTCTCATATTATTGGTCTAGTCTAACATATTTCCCTTCAAAACCTAAGCCTCATTTGTCACATGAAAACCAAACTGACAGCTACTTGTCGCTCCTTGATCAACCCGCTCTGTTCTCACTGTCTTCTCAGTTCAACCAGAGCTGTGAGGTCAACTCCTCCTCCCTGATCCTGTGCCGCTCTCCCACGGTGGACTCCTCCGTCTGGGGGTCAAAGGTCACCGTGGAGTTCCTGCTGGACAACCTGCGCTTCGACTTCAGTGGCCTGAACCCCCAGTCCTTCAGCTACGAGCCCAACCCCGTCCTGCGCCCCCTGAACCAGCAGGAGCCTCTCAAGGCCTACCGCTACAACCCGGGCAGCTTCATCCAGCTCGAGGTCAGATCACAACCAGCTGTAGACGAGCTGTTGTGGAAGTGGTGCTGTTATTACCTCCGCCAAGGAGGTTATGTTTTCGGTGCCGTTTGTTTGTCTGTTAGCAGGATTATGGAAAAACTACTGGCCCGATTTTCATGAAACTTCGTGGAAGGGTGTAGCATGGGCCAAGGAAGAACCCATTAAATTTTGGAGCGGATCCGGATCCGACTCACGAACAAGCAATAATAGCACAAACCTTGGTGGAGGTCTGCACTCTCCGAGTGCCCTTCTAGTTAAATGAAGCAATGATGGTGCTGTTAGTGTGTTCACTGCCACAACCTGGGTCACTAGATATAGTTTCAAGTGTGAAAGAAGCTTACGTCTCCCCTAAAAAGCTGAACTTTTCTTAACTTTAGAAAACGCTCCACACTGCTTTAGAAGAAGCCAGGCAGAGTATCTTTTTCCAATGCTGCTTTCCATTCACATGCACACGCTTCCCATTGGTTTAATAAAAAAGGCACAGGTAGGTTGAAAAAAGCAGAACGTGTGAAAAGACAAGTTAAGACGAGTAGTTGAATCCAAGACTGGTTTATCAAGGCCTGCTGCCACAGCCTTGGTAGCTTCAAGCAACTGGAGATGGTTGTTGGCAGTCATGGTATTTGTCATAATGGTGGAAGCATGAGCAACAGTAGCATGAATCATGTGCTCTGCAAGGTTATTATAGTTAAAAAAAACTAAGATGAAAACTAGGTGCTAAAAACATAACTGAAACTGAAATCAAAATGCAAACTACACTTTAAATGAAAACTAGACTTTCTGCTAAAACTAAAACTGTTTGTCTACTTGTAAAACTAGCTAAAATAAAATATACATGAAATGTATTAGTTTCTATATCTGTGTATGTGCAGGGTAAAAAAGAGAATATATTTTGGGTCAGTAATTGATGGCTATTTTTAATGAACGTTATTGAAAAATTAATGTAAATAACATTTAAAAAGCATTTCTGATTCATTGTTTGTGTTACACAATACCTGTTGCAAACATATACAAAAGACATGTTCTGAACTTCTACCATTGCACCTTTAAAATACTACAGCTACCAAAAATACTACAACTAGAACTGAAACTAAATAAAACATAAACTGAAACTAAACATTTGTAAAAAAATAAAAAAATAAATAAATAAAAAACCTACCAAATCCACACTAAAAACAAACAAAAACTGAACTGAAATTGAAATAAAAATCCCAGACTATAATAACCCTGGTGCTCCGTAGTTAGATTTTGTCTTTTCCTCTCTCTCCTGACAAGGTCCTTGTTCCATTCGACCCATCATTTCCCTTCTCAACATTTTCATCCCACCCGTGTGTTTCCAGGGGGAGAACCTGGACCTGGCCATCAGCAAGGATGAGGTGGTGGTGTTGGTCGGGGAGGGGGTGTGTGCTGTGAAGACCCTGACCAGAAACCACCTGTACTGCGAGCCGCCGCCCCAGCAGCCGGCCCCGGGACCCAACGGCAAGAAACGCGAGGGCTCGGACAATCTGCCGGAATTCACCGTGAGTCCACCGCTGTTCGCCCAGACTTTAAAAGACGGCTCCCAAAAGTCTCATTTAGCATGTCACTTACCTAGGTGAATGGCATTTTTAGGTTTTAGTCGCATCATTTCCAAACAAAGCAACTGGAATACATCATCTGTAGCGATGTGACAGGGACACGCACTGCTGTTTGAAGCCCTTTACTGGCTAATTAAGTGTGTGTGTGTGTGTGTGTTTCAGGTCCAGATGGGCAACCTGAACTTCTCCCTGGGCAAGGTTCAGTACGACAGCCTCAGCCTGTCCACCTTCCCTCTGGAGGCCCAGATAGGAGTCGGGGTCGGGGCGTCCATCGTGGCTCTCATTGTCCTCATCATAGTGCTGATTTACAGGTGGGAGGACTGTATGTGTGTGTGTGTGTGTGTGTGTGTGTGTGTGTGTGTGTGTTTATGTGCATGTGGGAGAGTGCACCTTTTATATCAGGGTCATGGTGGCAACCCTGGGATCGGGATTGTCACTTTAAGATATCATGAAAGGCAGACATTTTTGCATTCTGGCCCAGTTTGACCCTGCTATCAACCCTAAGCTTTAGCAGGGTGGTTTTTTGCAGTCGACTTACCCAGGTCGACCCCTTTCACAGTTTTGGGGTCACTAATCCGGTGTGAAATGGGTATTACTTGTCCCTTCTCCTCCATCCCTGCCCCCTCCCTCCATCCCTCCCTCCATTCATTCATCCTCTGTGTTTGTCTCTTTCAGGAGGAAGAGCAAGCAGGCTCTGAGGGACTATAAGAAAGTCCAGATCCAACTGGAGAACCTGGAAACCAGTGTGAGAGACCGCTGCAAGAAAGAGTTCACAGGTAAAGAGTGCAAGAAGGGGAAAGTGAGACGAAGAGGGAGAAAGCAGGAGAGAGAGGAAGGAGAATGGGATGGGAAAAGCCAGAGACGGAAGAACGAGAAAGTTTGTTTTTCTTCCTGGGGGCCAACAGATCCACTTTGTTTTCAGACTGGCCTTATGAAATTATCCCGTTACATCAAACCTCCCAGATGAAATTTTCCTCAGATCCCACATGGAGGAACGAGTTTAATTTTAGCCTGTCATCAATGTCCAAAGTCAATATTTACCCGTTCTCACCTCCCAGCACAGTTCCTACCATCCACTTTCAGCATTCAGCATCCCATCATTCAGTCTATTAATTACAGTGGATAGCATAATATTAAATGGATATGGGACAACACAATAAAATGGCACAGTCCCGGTTAGAATAGACTTTGGAAAGGTTTAATTGTAGGTCACAATTCAAATTTGACTGTGAGATATATATATATATATATACATATATATATATATATATATATATCACAGTATAGATCAGAGGTGGACGACACTGACTGGACCAGATCTCCATATATCAGCAAACCCATATATCAGTATAACCCAAGTCACAATCAACCAAGCACAAAACAAATCACCCGCTAACCTTTCCTAGCCACACCCACTAACCTTTGGCCCCTCTGTCTCCAGACCTGATGACAGAGATGATGGACATGTCCAGCGACCTGGTGGGCTCGGGCATCCCCTTCCTGGACTACCGGATGTACGCCGAGCGCATCTTCTTCCCCGGCCACCGGGAGTCGCCGCTGCGTCGGGACCTGGACGTTCAGGAGTGCCGCAGGCAGACGGTGGAGCAGGGCCTGGTGCAGCTGTCCAACCTGCTCAACAGTAAACTCTTCCTCACCAAGGTAGTCATCATCCGGACAAAAAAAAAAACATAGAGCGACGTGAAACATTTGCTGTCGTTTGCCTTTGTCGCTCATGCCCCTCTTCCTTCTCCCTCCTCCTCCCCCTAGTTCATCCACACTCTGGAGAGCCAGCGGACGTTCTCTCCCAGAGACCGGGCCTACGTGGCGTCCCTGCTGACGGTGGCGCTGCACGGCAAGCTGGAGTATTTCACCGACATCCTCAAAACCCTCCTCAACGACCTGGTGGAGCAGTATGTGGCCAAGAACCCCAAACTCATGCTGCGGCGGTAAGAGGAGGAACGAGCGTGTTGGTGTCTGTTTTGGTGTCTTTACCGACTCTCCCCTTGCGATATGTGGGCTGCGATATGTAAGGGCGTAGGTTGAACTTGTAAGTAAAGAAGCTCGGCATTGGTACAACGTTGTGTCGTCCTTCTCTGCAGAACGGAGACAGTGGTGGAGAAGCTGCTGACCAACTGGATGTCCATCTGCCTCTACGCCTTCCTCAGGGTGAGTCCAAAATGTTACAACCACAAAAAAAATGACAACTTCCTCCATAAAATGATTGCCGGCTCAGAAAGCTGACTGATGACTTTTGCTTAGGAAAAAGTAACATTTAATCAGGACTTGTGACTGGAAGATTTGCCGGTTCAACAAAATGTACCGTTGAACTGCCCTTGAGCAACACACTTAACCCCAAGCAGTACCATTGCTCAGTGGCCACCAGTAGGAGACTGTGGTTGTACTGGGCAGCTCCCAGTGTGAATGTGTGGATCTGTGTGAATGTGAAGCAGGGTGTTGCTGCACAATAGTATGGAGCTCAGTCGACTTTCCCTGGATGCATAAAGGTTAAGAAAATAAGATGTTTTGCTGAAATAAACATCCATCATATAATATTTTCCCCTGCAGTAGAGCATTTTTGGAAAGAAACCCTCTCACTTCATTCCAATATGGGAATCCACCTTGATGTCTGCTTGTCAGATTCAGATGACTAAGTTTGGCTACTTTACTGATTAGTTAACCGATTCAGTCAGCCAGCTAGGGAGCTGTGAAGACAAATGTATCAAGCTAGTGTAACTTTTAAATAGCAGAGTGTGTGCACTCTAAATGTCAAAACACTGGCATTTGTCGAGTGCCAAGAGAAGCTTTCCGTGGAAATATTCCCATGCAGAGTAAAGGGTGTTGTAAAAAAGTGAATCTCCTAGTGTCAAGAGTCGAAGACTTTTGTTCCAAAATGTGATATCCACCATTTGCAAAAAAGCAACTACACTGTTGTAGTGTTTGGTTGGAATGAAAACCTGCATACTCTTGGGCCTCCATGACACACAGTTGAGAACCACTGCTAATTGACTTAAGTGTGTGTGTGTGTGTGTGTGTGTGTGTGTGTGTGTGTGTGTGTGTGTTTCCTGTGCAGGACTCAGCTGGGGAGTCTCTCTACATGCTGTTCAGGGCCATAAAGCACCAGGTGGATAAAGGACCGGTGGACGCCGTGACCGGCAAGGCCAAGTACACGCTCAACGACAACCGGCTGCTACGAGAGGACGTGGAGTACAAGACCCTGGTGGGGAGAACGCACAGCAACACACACACACACTCTGAATTCAGTTCAATTCCAATTTGTCCATCCATCCGCTTCCATCCATACCACCTCTGTCTTTCTAACGCTCCTTCTCTCTCCCTCGTCTCCAGACTCTGAATGTGTTGATGCAGGGCGGCGGGGTGAACGAGACCCAGCCGCTGCCCTCCAAGGTGCTGGACTGCGACACCATCACCCAGGTCAAAGAGAAACTACTGGACCAGGTCTATAAGGGCACCTCCTTCTCCCACCGGCCGCACACCGACTCACTGGACCTGGGTGAGCCCTCCCTCGCCACACACATCACATATGCAGAGTTCATTTTGGCTACGTTCGTACTGCAGGTCTTCATGGTCCAATTTGGAATTGCTGCTCATATCTGACTGTTCATATCTATTCTAGGATGTATGACAGTTGTCTCAGGTGAATGACAAGATTTCCTTGTCACGTGTGAGGGAATAAATCCGAACAGCTGCAGTGTGAATGTAGCTAGTGGCTGGTGTTCCCTTTTATCTAGCTGTGCTCGCCCCCTACAGCTAGGAAAATGTAAATACAATGGAAATTCATCATCTGGCCTTATTGCTCCTCCCGCCACCCCAAAACATTAACAGCTATAATTGCAATTAGACAACAATTGTTCTAATTTCATGATCTAAATATCAAAATATTATCATTAAACTGCAATATGTGGAATTAATCCTGGAACAGACCAAGAAGTGGACCTTGGTCTCAGAACTAGAATTACCCCCACATCTATAAAGCACTGATTCAGCATCCCTAAAGAGGAGGATCCAGTCTGTAAAAGTGTTTTTGTCAACCAAAAGACTTACATTACCTACTGTCCTTGTCCAAGTTGAATCCCTCTCTGTTGACACCCACAAACACACACACACACACACACACCTCACATGTCAACAGGCACACACACACACACCGAGCTGACGGTCTCTGTTGTGCTGTGTGTTTGGTTCAGAGTGGAGGTCCGGTGTCGCTGGCCACCTCATCCTGTCAGACGAGGACTTGACGTCTGTGGTCCAGGGCAACTGGAAACGCCTCAACACCCTGCAACACTACAAGGTCAGTATACTGGCTTCACAAACCCAGTTAATACTACTCTAATGCTTTGTCAGGGTGTAAATAATGAAGAGACACAAAACTCAATGTACTAGTTGGAGTGGAAGGAGAGCAAATGCCCTCTTTCCGCTGTGGGCCAAAACCTCAGGAACTTAAATTGCCATCACAATCACTTTTTGTTTTTTAAATTTCCATGAAAATACTCGCACACAGGCTGTTTGGATAGGCTTGACTTCCTCGATAAGCCGTTGTGGTTGTATAATGCTACTGGATCATTTGTGTTGTTCACCAGGTCCCAGACGGTGCGACGGTCGCGCTCGTCCCTCGCCACACCAAACACATCCACCACGACAACCACGACTACGTGGCAGGAGAGAGTGAGTTCCTTTAACACATGTTATTGATCACCTTCTCTACTACAAATCCATTTTACTTGTTTTTTATACCTGAACCTAAACTAAGCAACTAGCAGCAAACATTTTGGATCTCAAATAAAGGTTTTTAAAAAAATGAACTTTGCAGAGACGCCGATGCTGGAGGATGCTGACGAGGGCGGGGTGAGGCTGTGGCATCTGGTGAAGGCCAGCGAGGAGCCGGAGCTGCCCAAACACCGGAGGGGGAGCCTGAGGGAGAGAGAGAGGGCCAAGGCCATACCAGAGATCTACCTGACCCGCCTGCTGTCCATGAAGGTAGGCTGGAGGGACACACACACACACACACACACACACACAAGCTAGGTTTCCATCCAACTGTCAAGCAGATTTTAAGTGAACCTTTGAAGTAAATAAGGCTTAATCTCTAGCCAACGCTTCAAAATACTTTATTTGAATTCTGTTGCACTGAGTGAGTAAGCAAGTTTTAAATTAACAGACAGTACCTGATTTTACACATGAAAAAGCATTGAAAACATGTAGGGTGGCATATTTCTATGAAATATGTCTATTAACTATTTTGGCCAGTAAAAATTAGTTTTACTAGCCCTTGGCAGGTGAGCCATAAAGTTAAATTCAAACGCTGATTGCAAAAATAAAAAAAAGAAAATTTGGTGTGTTTCCATCAACAGTCTTTCAAGAATTGATTAGTATTGGGCAAGTTGTTACACTAATGTTGACTCCTGCACTCATTGACCATGGGGCAACTGAAAAATATTGAGCACATGTCGCTTTATGGATCAGATGTAAAATAAAATGGAAACTTTGCATTAAGGCGTCTCTCATTGAGAAGGTTTTTCAAATGCGTTTAAATTACTATTTGTCATCTGCGTTTCATTTCTCAGCTTTTCTAATTTAATACATCATAAGTCACATGAAAATACTTGGATGGAAATCTAGTTAAACACACACACACACACACACACACAAGCAGAAATGCAGTCACATGCATCTGAGTGCATATACACAGACATGTACACACACACACAAATGCCCCACGCTTACACATTCGCACAGACTTGCTCGCACACTTCTGGGTTTACATGGACGTTATTTTGATTATAACACAAACATCCTCTCTAATCAATGCTAGAACAAGTCGAGCTATTTTCTCATTGTCACTTTGACCGTCCCTCCCTGTCCACAGGGGACGCTGCAGAAGTTTGTGGACGACCTGTTTACGGTGATCCTCAGCACCAGTCGTCCCGTCCCGCTGGCCGTCAAGTACTTCTTCGACCTGCTGGACGACCAGGCGGGACACCACGGCATCTCCGACCCCGAGACCATCCACATCTGGAAGACCAACAGGTATATACACACATGTATAATGGTACGGCCCAAAAATATATGGCTATTAGGTCTACTGTTACTCAAGCGGAGTGACCGCCAGTGAGAGGAAACAAAGAGGGAATAAAACACTGAAATTCTAACGTCTCCTCCGTGTCTCCAGTCTCCCGCTGCGCTTCTGGATCAACATCGTGAAGAACCCTCAGTTCATCTTCGACGTCCAGGCGTCAGACCACGTGGACGCCGTGCTCTCCGTCATCGCCCAGACCTTCATGGACTCCTGCACCATCGCCGAACACAAACTGGGACGGGTGAGAGTTTGAGCCGGGGACCGGTTCTTCAGCATGCGTGCCATCAGGGTCACAAGTACTGTAACTGTGCATCTAGCTCCGTTAAGTGGAGTGTCTTCACCCAAAACCCCCTTGTCCCATTCTCTCTCTCTCTCTCTCTCTCTCTTTCACCAGGATTCCCCCATCAACAAGCTGCTGTATGCCAGAGACATTCCCCGCTACAAGCAGATGGTAGAAAGGTTGGTTCAGCTTTACAGCTCTATCCCATAAAACTCTCATATTCATGGCTCAGTATTTCAAAAATGCTGATGATTGCATCCTCAAAAATGCTGTTCAGTCTCAAGTTTAATTTTTAATAATTATTTTATTATGTTTTACTATTATATTATATTTACCTCCTATTCTTGTGTTTTTAACGTTCGCCGCCTTCTTGATTTGACTTATTTTTTGAGTGTGATATTTGCTTTTATTTGATTTCCAAAGCACTTTGTAAACTCTTCTTCTTCTTCTTCTTCTTCTTCTTCTTCTTCTTCTTCTTCTTCTTCTTCTTCTTCTTCTTCTTCTTCTTTCAGGTACTATGCTGACATCAGGCAGACCATCTCGGCCAGTGACCAGGAGATGAACTCTGCTCTGGCTGAACTGTCCAGGGTGAGTGGAGCTGGAGCCCCATGTTATTCGTTTTCACTGACTACAGTAGAGTCCGCAACATGGAAATGAAATGGAAATATACATCGATACACAGTGTGAAGTCTCACCTGCATGGCTCTGTGTTTCAGAATTACTCAGGAGAGCTGAATTACCTTGTGGCACTGCACGAGCTGTACAAGTACATCAACAAATACTATGACCAGGTGGGTTTATCACTCAGCCTGACCGGGCTTGTGTTAGTTTGTGTGTGTGTGTGTGCATGCGTCTTCTTTCGTCAAAGATTTATGTGAGTAAGGTGAGTTCCGGTGGGTTTACTCCCCACTAAATCCCTGCCTACAGCAATAATGATTCTTCTTTTTTGTGTTTGTCACCTCTCTCCCCTCACCTTCCCCTTCCTCCTCATCTCTCAATCCCTCCGTCGTCTTCTTCCGCTTCATCTTCCCATCAGATCATCACCGCGCTGGAGGAGGACACCACGGCCCAGAAGATGCAGCTGGGCTACCGGCTTCAGCAGATCGCCGCCGCCGTGGAGAATAAGGTCACCGACTTGTGACGGAGGAACCGCCGGCCGCCGCCGCCGCCTGCGGCAGTCCAAGTTCACAACCCAGCACCCCCCTTTTTTTTTTCCTCCTTTGTTTTTTTCCGGCAAAGGGAGCATCGCGAATTTAGGCCCCATGTACTCTCTGGAGCCATGATAGAGCGCAGAGTCCATAACGTGACGCCTTCTATAAACCCGGAGAACGAAAGAGGCGACGTGCGAGAGATTCCGTTCCCGCCGCCTCTCCTGCGTGAACTTCGTTGAAGTTTGAAGGAAAAGTGTTCAAGTGTTCTGTCTCGATACGACGTGCTGGAGTTCAAACTGTCTAAACGCTAACCTGACTTGAAGACTGATAAAATGGGGGATTTTATGTTCAATGTTTTCCTTCTCCGGTGTGTTTTTTTTTTTGGCGATGTCAGTGCATTTTAAAGAGGTACCTCTTATGCCTTGTGTGCTTGTCGTTGCTGTTAGGGGTCAAGTCTTTCCCTCTCCCTTTCTTTATTTCTTTGTGTGTGCGTATGGTAATCTGTATCTGTGAGTGTGCGCAGAATAACCCACATGGCCTTGGTCTTCAAGCCGCATCTTCACACTGCTATCCACACAGTCATCTGAAATGCGTTACTTTATGATCTTTTTCTGTCATGATACTCTGAGTCACATTTCTCTTCATCTGCCATTTGAAACATATGACGCCTGCCCTTGCAAAATGATTGTTGGCATTAAAGTAAATCTGCGCAATGGTTGTACGATAACTAATAATTTATATTCCATACTATGGAATATAAATTATTAGTTATCGTACAACCATTGTTTACATTTTGGAGGATGTAGTCGTCTGTGTTTTGGAAATATTAAGAACTGAACTTAAAGAGTGACTAAACCCCAAACCCAAATCTGAGTAAAGCCTGACATCTAATGGTAAAAAAAAAATGCTACTGAAAATGCCATCTGCTATTGGCTGATCTTTTGAAGTGATGTCATCTTCTATAGAGGACAACAGGTGGTGACATCACCTGGCACCAAAGATCAGCCAGTAGCAGATGACAGTTTCAGCAGCATGCTTTTCACCATTAGATATCAGGCTTTACACAGATGTGGGTTTGGGGGTTTACTTACTCTTTACAGGTAAGAGGTTTTCCTCTAAAATGGAAATGTTACCTTCACAGCATTTGTTTCTATAGTCCCCTTTATTTTGAGCAGAGTCCAATTACTTACAGGAGTTTCACAAGTTATTGCCACTCTCTACCTCAGCCTACTGTGCTGCATCAACTAAATACTCTTGAGTGGGATGTTTTTTGGGTTGTTTTTTTTTGTTTCAGCACCACAGCTTACGTTCTAACCAGCTATCGCCACCAGTACGGCAGCACAGCACATATCCGTCCTACTAAGGATACGTGGCATGATGCATATACAGTAACAAAACGCTAAACATTCTCATTTGCACCTGTACACACCCCGTGTACACACACGCAGACACATTTCACCCGATCCAGACATTTCTAGTCGATTATTTCTGTGCTTTTTAAGTCATAAAGTGCAGCGAGAACGATTGACATTTTTAAGGTACTGAGTGAGTGACGGTTTACTTTGGCTTCTGCTTTTGTTTCTTGCTTTTATACTTACTCATGTTGATGTTTCTGTAGTGTAAAAGTCACTGGAAAGACGCCGGAGGAAAGACGAAGCAAAAATCCTTGCATGAAGATGCGGAATCCCTGCGGAAGTGGAATCCTTGTGTGCACCACCGTGTTTTATTGTGTAATTCATCCCTATTTCCATTTTGTGTTTTAACATTCCTTTTTATGTTTTGAACAAGGAACAATGTGTTGAATCATGCTTGACCTTATTCTGCTCCAAGCCAAGGCCATGGTACTTCTTGAAATTTTTGGCAGTCACATCATCGTTGGTTTCTGTACTGCAGTTTTCGCGAACACAAGGTGACACTGCTTTATGTGCTGGCATCTACCTGGCATTTTGTCCCCCCCCCCCCAAGTTGAAATTGATTATGTATTGAGCACACTGCTGTTTTTTTTATTTGCCTGATGGAGTGTATTGTCTCACTGGTTCAGTAGGTGTAGTTCATCCTCTTTTCAGACTGTTCTGGTTTCTGTTGGAGCAAGGAGGCTTTCCATACACATTTTAGGTGATAAAGTGGTAAACTTCATGTACCAGAGAAGCTTTCTGACGCATCTGAGCTGGTGTGTTTGCTGATGTATGCCCGAACTCGTTTAAAGGACAAAGACTGGGGTCGCGCTCTTGGCTTCCTCGTGGTTCGTGACCAAAAAACAGACGAGACAGCGGAAAGGATTATCTTTAAAAACCGCTGTCCTATTTGAAGTGTGTAAGGTGGATCAGCTTTGGGCCTTCAGTAGTGGTGTGTCATTTCCAGGTGCAGCGTCAGCATGCAGAATGTAGCCCATAGGTTTCTCACTACAGTACTTAACACACAAGCAATTAATGACTCATTTGTATGGATGGTTCGTTGTGTCCTATGCTTTCAGTGCAGATGGGTATGAAAGCCCAGTGATGGTTGAGGCAGGCCATTTGAGGGAAAACTGTAACTATGTTGTTAGGCTGTATAAATTCGGCGATGTAGAGCAGGCTCTGCAAGGAGCAATTTTAAGGATGTTTCTTATTTTGCGTGTTAATATCATTGTACATAATGATTGAATAATGTAACTGTAGTGATTTAACCTGTTTAATAAGAGAGTGCAAATTCTCACAGATGGCGATGTAATAAAGTATTCATAAAATTATATCTGTGTTGTATTTTTCTGAGTGAGACCATAATCATCAGCAACACCATCATTAATATTAAACCCCTCAAGATTTTCATTTCTACGTGATCTTATTTGGGTTTTGGAAACGGTAGTGATTTGTAGTATTTGTAGTTGGAGCCCTGTATTGCTGCATGGACAGGATGCTACTGGGTGACGGTATCCGGTAAAATCCAACACAATTTTGTGTCCAAAATGGAGTAAAGACGCCGAAAGACAGCACTCCCATCTCCCACTGAATGTCATTCTTCTATAAAATAAGAAATTGTTTTGTCGCAGTTGAAAAGGAAGACAGAAGACCTCCAGAAATTGCAGACAAATCGTCATCGGCATTCCTGCTGTCAAGCTAGCTGCGCAGAACAGGTAACTGGTAACCTGCGTTAGCTTAAGTTAGCTAACACGGCCAATGGTAGCTAATGCTAGCTAAGTTAGCTTGCTAGCTTTAGACAAGTAACTAGCAGCTGTTTGGCAAATATTATGAAGAGTACCTGTGTTTATTAACTTCCAGGAATGTGTTCACTTTATGCATTTTGGTGCCATTGATGCTGGGTGCGAGTATAGTTTGTTATTGAGATATTAGCCTAACGCTAAGGGGAAGCTAGCACACGTTAGCTACGGGTGGTTATTTTGTTTTCATTGACAATTTCAGGAGTGTTGTTGCCTAGTTAGTTGGCAAGCGAACAGGCTAACAGTTAGCCCCCACCTTAATAGTACGTCTTCTTGTACAACTAACTCAGTGCTTCTTTTGTTACGCTAGATGTTCTGATACGACTTCTGTATTGATAATTCCAAGTTGAGCTAACTTTAGCTCCAATGATGATCCGTTATCTCTTGTATGGAGAGAACGTAACGGTATCCATTCAAAATGTTGTCAATTTAATACGAACCCTCCGCAAAACGGGAGAACCTGAATTCATACATGTAACGAATCGTTACCAGCCACTCTTCAATTCGGCATACATTCAATACACCAAACGGCACTTATTTCAAGAAAATTTCAACTTTTAAAAGCTGCTCGGCTCCTATTCCTACAATGTTTATTCCACCAAAACACACCATGGAGGGCGGTAGTGAGCAGTGTGAAACAATTGTACAATTTTAGTTTTTACTGAAATTAAGTGTTGCTTTGTGAATCACTGGTATGCCGAAATTACCAGAAGACCCTAACGATTCGTTAAAGGTCTCAAATCCTATTCTGAGGGGTGCGCAGCTTTTGCTATACGCAAGGCAGTATTAAAATGCCGGATGGAATGGCATTTTAATACTGCTTTGAAATGGAGTTTGGTTTCTCTCCATGCACGACAGAACAGGACTACATTTGCTATCTAGTTAATGTGATGTGTTCAAAGGCACGCAGAATACAGGCACCTGTTTTTACCCAAATTACTGTTAACTGCAAATACATGCAGGTCTGACTGAGTGGCTCATGTGCATAAAATAACGGGGATCGCACAGATAATTAAACTGCACACAATAATTTTGATGCACAAGTAGTTTCCATTGTGGATCCAAGTAACATTTCATTTGTTTATCTGACGTTCAACATCTGGTCCAGTACTGTGCAGGGTGTTGAGTGTTTTCTTTACCCGTTGCAGCTCAGAATGGAGCCGTCGGAGCAGTCGGGCCCAGACTCGGGCTCTCAGGATGTCAACCCCGTGTTCCTGCAGCAGCTGAGAGAGCTGGACATCCCCGAGGAGGCAGCCAAACAGGTGGGACAGCACACGCCTCATCACATCATAGACTTAATGGCTACGTCTACATGCACACTAATGAGTCAGTCTTAACCCGATGAAGGAAATACTCGGACTAAATTGCCATGTAAACGCCTTCATCTGATTACCTTAATTGGATTAAAGTCTTAATCATTAGACCATAAGCATAACCCAGTTAACACACCCACATTTCTGCTCAATCTTTGGATTTATTGGGGCACGTAAACACCTTTTTGTTGGTATTCTTTTGTTTTGTTTTTTGTTGCATGGCATGAAGGTCTCCACAGCAATCCGGATAAACATGGCTAACAACATGGCTAACAACATGGCGCAGTGCAGCAGACTGACAAGCAGTGGTAACAAACAGTCACTTTTGCAGTGATGAAGAAACCCTTTGTTAAACCAAACGAAAGAATTGATTGATTGTGTCCATGTTTCCAGGAATAAACACAGTTTCTGGCTATCTGTTCTCCTGCCAATGGTTTAGGTAGCCAAGTATTCTAGTTACAAATATACTGAGCTTGCACAGACTATGATAACCAGTGTATAATATGTTAACATGCGTCAGAATCACAAATAGTATAAGAATATCTTTGGTGCCTTATCCGAGTTTCTCATATCCGGGATAAGGGCTTATCTAGGTTGTTGTAAAAGGGATATGGCGCTTGCATCCACCACCTCAAAACCATAATGCCTGAATATCCCAAATATTAAGGGAATATTAATGTGTGCATGTAAACGTAGCCACTATTTCAATCTTCTTCCACCTTAAGACACTGGGAGGTGTTAGTGAGCAGCATGACCCAGTTCTAAAAGTTTAGATTTTATTGAAATAAACAATGACATTTTATTATTTTCCAGGCGCTCCTGCACACTCGGAACGTGTCTGCCGAGGAGGCGGCCATGTACTACTTCAACAAGCTGGAGAATGAGGTGCCCATAAGCTAGCCTTAGTCCCCACAGGTACACCTTGGTACATTAGGCCTGCTGGAGTTTTGTCCAAGCCAATGCTCAGTGTCTCTCCCTGTCTGCTCTGACCCTCAGGAGGAGGGAGACGACGACCTCATGTTCAAGATGGTGTTCGTGGTGAACATGGACCTGGCCATGGGTGTGGGAAAGGTCAGTACGGTGACCCTTAAAGCGAAACGTACATGTTTTTCCGGGACATCCGAGACAGCTAGAGACAAGAGAGCTAAGATTTTCTTGAAGACAAATCCTGGAACTGAAATGGAAGCTGAAATGGAAGACCCAAAAACAGTAGCCAGGGTGATTTTAAGATGTCCATACATTTTATGACTTCAAATTGTTGTAATTACAGTACAGCCTATCTCCAATTTTCCATTTTCCCCTTTACTAAAGCCTACCAGGTTCTCTGCTTTATTGCTACAAGACTTAATTATATGTACTTTTTTTTATTTTTTATTTTTTACTGTGGAGCCCACTTTCAGAACTGCTGAAAACCAACCATTCATCTTGACAGATTTCCATGTAGGTGTGAATCTGTTTATGTGCCATGTGTTTGTGCAGGTGGCAGCCCAGGTTGGCCATGCTGCTGTTGGTTTGTACCAGGCTCTGCAGGAGAAGAACAGCTGGAGGGAGATGGCCTGGAAGTGGGATCATGGCGGGTAAGGCCTGTGTAGTCTGTTACCTGGAGAGCAGGCACACTGAATAATGGTGTTTGTGTCCTATATGCTTTATTTCATATCCAGTTGTTCCTTGATGAGGTCAGTTTTTTGGCAAAGCCTATATCAGAGGTGACTCGAGTCTTTCTTCTGAGACTTGACTTGATGCATGAAGAGAAGACTTGAGACTTGACTTGACTTGGGTTCTGGTGACTTGGGACTTGACTTTGACTTGTACTTTGATGACTTGAAAAGGTTTCTAAAGTCTTGACTTGAGATCTTGTGTTTGTGTAAATGACTTAGATTGAAAGTGATGAGATTTGTTCCAGCAGACTCTGAATTTGTATGGAATGATTGAATTTATTGAAGTTGAAACTGATTCTAGAAATCAAACTCATGATGCTCTTTTAAGTTTTTAACCTATTAAAACCATATTGCATTGAAAAGTCCTAGATATTTAGTTCAATAGCATCAACATTAGGGCTACAGCAAATGATTATTTTGATAACCTATTAATCTGAGAATTATAACCGTTAACTGATTAATCATTTCAAGTGGAAGCCTTAACGGGTCATAATAAAAATATTGCATCAAAAGCTATTTCATAGGCTTGAATATCGTTGATGACAAATCGACAACAGGAATACAATTTGGTCATTCTTAATTGTCAACACTGTCGATAATGTTGAATAAATGTTTGATCCCTTATTAGCATCGATGATGAAAATGTAATTGGATGTTGTGTTGATGCAGAGCCAAGAAGGTGGTGGTCCAGGGCACCAACATGGCTCATCTACTGGAGCTGCAGGCCCTGGCCATGAGCCTCAGCCTGCCCACCTATCTGGTCCAGGACGCAGGCCTCACCCAGGTCAGAGAACCGCACTCATCTTTTATACCTGTCAACCACCTCATCGTGTTCCCACTACAGAGCTAAAACATGGACATAACTAGCTTCTTTCTGCCTTCTAATTCTCCCATTAAACCTGATTGGGAAATTATTAGAAAAATGGTATAGCGCTTCAACATCAAACAGTGAGACTGTTTCTCTGCAAATACTCACGGAGCTCACTGTATTCAACACTGGTATATGGTAAAAATTCTACATGGCACAATTTCCGCATAACAAAACATATTTGACAATATCTGAAATTTTAAAATACACCTGTCATTTCATATTGAGCACTCGATATGAGCAAAGCCCGGACATATTAATTGTGTTACAAACATTACAGATAAACAGTAGACAGTATTTTGGTCGTTGTCCAATATTGTTGTTATTGTTAATTAACTGAGCCATTGACTAAAAACATGCAGGATACCAAGGGTTTACAGGAGAAGTAGTCAAACTTCATATAAAAAAATAATCTTTACTAGTTAATTAAACTGGGACTAGTTTAACTTCACTGTTATTTCAATGATTTGAAGAAAGGATAGGGAGAGAATGGTATAGGAATGTCTATTCTGATCCTAGCTTTCACTCTCCCCAGTGTTGTCTCCCCAGTTACAGTATAAACAGTTGTCCAGCTCTCTACCAAATCATATTCAACAACAAAAGTCAAATGAAATCTTAATGTGGATCTATTTGACGTGAAAACATTTGGGAACCCCAGCACTAAACCCCCCCCCCCCGGTGGTCTTTGGCAGGTGGAGGCGGGCTCCCGCACCGTCCTGGCCATCATGGGCGAGGAGGAGATGGTGAACAACGTCACTGGAAGTCTGAAGCTGCTCTGAGGGACTCGACCCCACAGCGGAGAGGCACGGCTCTGCAGTGCCACTCAGGCGACCAGCAGAGGGCGGCGTCCCCCCGGCGGCAGGGAGGGTCTTGGCATGCAAGAGCGCAACAACAACCTTAACAAAAAAAAAAAGAAGAAAAAAAAGAGGAAAACAAGACATGTCCCAACACCAGACGACAAACACACTTGGCCATTTTTTTTCTCCCTTTCATTCTTTGTCTGAGCCGCTGAGTCGGCCACTGAGAGCAGCAGGGGAAAGGGACCGGTTCCTCACAGAGGGACGAGTTGAAGGCAGTTAAACACATTTTTCCTGTTGACCTTTCTCTTTTTCAAACGGGGACTTAGTTTGGCTAGTGTTAGAGACAGGTCATCTATATAGAAGAGAGCTATATCCAAGTTTTAAGATAATTTAAAACCCATCTCATCTGTTAAGTTTCCCAGTTTCAGATATGAAGGAGACAATGCAAGCATAGAACATAGCATTTTGGTGGTTGTCCAATATTGTTGTTATTGTTCTTCAAGGAGCAACGTATTGTAACACATTATATAATTGTAATAAAACCCATAACAGATGTAGGATCTCCCTGTGGAAGTAAGTTACTACTCCTCAGTGAAGGGTAACCGATTAACTGATGATATGTGAACATTCATTTTTGATGTTTAAATGATATTGTGTCTGTATGCAACTGTTCTCCCAAAGATCCCTATCCTATAGAATCAATAACATTACTTATTGTTAAATGGCTATATTTTGTTTACATATGCCTGTTAAGGCCATATACTGTATAATCTGTGGTGTGCCATCCTTAACGTTCTGTACAGTTACTGGACTTTGTTGCATTGTTTTTTCTTTATGCAAAAGAAAAAACTTGAAGCTTCTCTCAGTTATAATTCCTGGATTTCATGGTAGAATTTGAGGGCGAGTGAGGAATGTTGTTGGAGTGAAAATTGCTACTTGGTCAAGGCCTGTGCTGGGCCCAACTTTATGCACTCCGACTACCTATGGTGGATAAAGGCTGGTTTACAATAGTGAATTTTGTAAACTTTACAACTTGGGAGAGCAGAAATGTATTGCTAAAGAATGTGTGTATGACAATTGTGATGACTGGGTAAAAAGTCTTGCACAATAATAGTCAATGTATGAGCTGTTGTGTGTCCCCATGTCCTTATTTGCAGAAAATAATACTATTTTGTGGGCATGAGATGCCACTCCACAAGTCTTACCCTAATGTAGATTGTATTTTATTTTTAACACAAACCTTAAAAAAAAATGGCAGTGTCACGCATGCAATATGAAATGTATATGCTAAGAGACCATGGGAATCCCATAGCCGTGTCCATTTTAATAACATGTACACACTTTGATACCTCCTGTGTTATACCATCATTTGTTTGAGTGTTTCAGACCATGGAGACAATTAAAATGCCTCCAGACCAACTGATAAAGCTGATTTGTGTTTTTACCCTACAGGTACTAACATACAAACTACGCAAATGAAATGGATGCGTTACATGACTATGAGTGCTGCCCGCGTGGGGGAGGGTTGAGTAGTGCTATGGTGCAGTGCTCGGCTAGCTGGGCCTTATGCTATGACATTGCTTTTTCACCGCAGTATAATGGCAGCATTGTGAAATACGGCCTTGGTCTGCCAGAGAATGCTTGCTGGGAAACTTGGAAACTGTCCTTCGACAAGAAATCTCATGACGTGCCCTCTTAAATCAAGCTAATCCTGTTTTAACCGAGCAACATCCAGAGAACATGCTCGAAAAAAGCGATTAGAAAACGGATAGCCCTGGTCTTCAGTTCTGTGGCGGAGTCATTTTTGGAAACCGTTGTAAAATACATGAAAAAGCATTTAATATCACCACCGCCTGATAATGAAAGATTTATTGCGTTCTTATAATACAATAGCTACAATATGGCGTTTCCAAATCCGGTTGGCTTATTGCTTACTATTATTTTAGTTAACCAGTGTTAAGTGCTGCTGTGAAACATAACTATTATGTAACTATTTATCAGACACTGTTGTATGGTGTTGGTTATGCAGTTATGAATCGGCAGTTTCCGTAATCGTAAAAACATGTAAAGGTGTTTAACACGGTGATAAGTAAACTCATGCAAATGTATGTTTTGCTTAAGGGGGCTGTCGGTACTTATTCAACTGACCTCAGGACAGTCACAGTGACAAAATATACACTTTCTACCAGATTCATATTACTGCGTTGTTATATCTATCTATACTATACATATTAGTGACTTGCAGTAAACGTACCCAGACATTCTTTTTCCACAGAGAAAGGTATTGTTGGCTGTCACCATAATGTTTCATGATTCTGTTTGATAAAACACGTCTCAATTTTTTTTATTTTATTATGGAGACCCTACCAGACGTAGCTGCAATGTAACAATTTTATTATTCTGCTTTCTAATCTTGTCGCTCGTCAGACCACTGCAACAAATGACGTTGGCATTTATCACCTCAGCCAATCCAAAGTCGTCTCCCAAGTCCCATGACATGACAAGAAACCAATCGTGTCATTGTGCCTATTCGTTTAGAAGTATTTTAGTCCAAATGGCAATTTATTGTAAGTATTGAAAATAATGTCTCCGTTTCACGGTTTGCTTGTTAATCCAATGTGTGTGGCAGGCTAGGGTAGCATGTAATTGACTCGAAAACAAAGGCTGCTTCTCCATATGCCTACTGTAAACACTAAAATCATAATAAAAGTACGATCGCTTCTTGCCCGTTCTCCTGGTAAAACTTCCTGGATAGTTTGGTATATGGTAAGCCCATTGTTGATAGGGGTATTTTCGTTAGTGTTAGTCCTTTTCTGTATCTGCAAGTTTATGAAGAGACTGATTTCGACAGCGGGGAAGTGGAGTAGGAGGGACCAGTAATAAATAGATGCAGCCCAAGAGCACTGGTCAATTTCCCTGTCCAATCCCTTACCAGATGCTACCAGAGCGACACCTCATATTCCATTCATTTGACATAGACGGGGCTGACCCAGTGGGCTGACCCTGCCTCTGTTGTCCCTGGAACTGGGCCCCAGAGACCCCGTGTAGCTAAGGCTTGCTACTATGTATTGGTATGAACTGAAGCTTCTTCCATTGTAGATGAATATACCCCTCAAATAAAAAACAATAATAGTCCCACTAACGAATTAAAATTAATTCCACGGCATTTGCATTTAATAACGAGCATTTCCCAAAATTTTGACGGCACAGATCCGCTCTTTTCTGTCAAATTATCTCCCGAATCCATCCAAACACACTGCCTCTCCTGCTTGTGAGCCACCAGTACACATAACATGATGGAACTGAATTTTAGCACCCCTCCTCAAAGCAGTGCCCGCCCCTCTTTGCGTAGTTGACGAAAAAAAAAACCTCTCGCGCTCTAATTGACCAATGACTTACGTAGTCATCTAGTTTACATAATGACTGACACTTTTCTGACCAGTCATTTGCGACAGGCGGGACGTCGGCGCAAGGCCCGCCCAACGAAAGAGCCCCTGCATGGTCGCCTAGGAAACCCCGTGGCGTGGTTGTGTGTCAGTTTCGCTGGGACCCGCGGTCGATGCCGGTGAGGAGGGGGATGGGCGCCTCTGCGAATGTAAGGACCCGAGACAGAATCAGAGCCCTATATCACATAGAGCAGCATATACCCCTTTATAAATATCGACTGTAAATATATAAAACACTAAAATAAATGGATTAAATCACCGGGGATCTATTATAGACACTCAATGGAAGCACTGCACCTGAGCAGGACAGGGAATTTAACTTTCCGCCTATGCGTGGGGGACACTGAGAAGTTTGTTTCCTACCCCTGGAGAGGGAGCTACTTTTAAGGGCAAAGGATACAGGAGACACCGAGGCTGAGATACTGGCCTACTGGTCTGGTTGGATTTGATGTTGGGATACTCGAAGGTCTTCCTACTGTACATGAAATTGCCTTGTTTGCACTGGTTTGGAATGTCTCTTTAGGTGAGTGTTCTACATGTATATGTTTATTATTTGTTAATAACGTTACCCTGTATCTCTGGAGACCGTAACATAAATACAACAGACACTAACCATGTTTTCGAGAAAGCCAACATAGCTAGCAAGCTAACTAACTTAGCTAGCCGAGTACTTAACGTCCACTGGAGTTCTTTAGAACAAGTTGGTTGCCCTCACTATCTTTGCAGTTTCAGGTGGTATGCTTTGCTGGCCAAAATGCTCCCATGTTAACGGGCTGCCTTGCAGGGCAGCTCTTGGCTGTGTCTGGACTGATCCTCCATGGTTTTTGATCAGCTCCTCGTGTTATGTTTGCCAGCTAGCTTGTTAGTCCGCTCATACACCACAGTAATACTTTGATAATGTTTCGTTATTTCATGCAACCATGTTTCATAAGCTCTCTACAGCATTCTGCAACAGTTTTCAGGAGTTTGACTCAAGTAGTCCATCAAGGGTGTCTTAATTCAGTTAGTATCTCACACCGTTTCCACCAGGATTAAACCAGTCTGTCTAACTTGCCTAATGTTATAATAACTAGGGAATTTGAAGTGTTTTGTCTCATGACCACCAAGCTACAAATGGGTCCTTTTTCGAACCATTAATAAATACCTCTTGGTTTGTTGACTAATTACAGTAGGTTTAACTAAGTTTCGACAATTTATTGCTGCCATGGCCTAACATACCTTACACTGTCAAAACATCATGGGCAGCACATTATATGGATTGTATTCATGCTTATTGATGCTTAGTTATTTGAGCTTGAAACTGAGAGCAGGAGAGACATGCACCCCAGCTATTTGGCTAGTAGCACAGACAGACCGGGCAGGGTAATAATGCAAACTTGTTAAGTTAGATCCAAAAAAGCTATTTGTTGCATTGTTCTTTTGACATCAGTGTATTAAGTGTTGTTATGGGACCAAGAAACTGTCGAATTTAGGTAGTTACCTAATGACATGAGTTGCATTTGAGGCTTTATATGGGACGTATCTCAAGCCACCATATGCTGTATGTTAGTTAGCAGACATAGGTAACAATGCTATGCTAGCCAGTTAGCTAACTTTTTGGATGTTTTCCAGTTGATTGTGTCCTTACTTCGAGCCTGTATTTCCCAACATAAAGATTGCGACCACTTCTATATTTGGCAGTTATAGACGTGTTTATAAACTCAACTCGCCATTGTTATGGATTTTAGATCTGGTGTGTTTTGTTTTCTGTAAAATATTATGTTTTCATTATGGAGGTGTTTACATTATGTTAATGAATTTGGCTTTGGTAACATTCCTGACTTCGCTTAGGCGTGTGAATCAAGCTGAAAGGTTGGTGGTGTTTTTCTGTATGTTGGCTGTGTGGGGGATCTAGAAATCAGAAAACCAGATCTGTTGAGTAGTGACTTGCTGTTATTCGTCTTCACCTCCCCCACCTACCAACCCCCAGCCTCTGTGGCGGTTAAGAGAAATGGGTGGTATTTTAGAAGGGAGCTCTCGTTTCCTTTTTTAGCCTCCATTTTTTATTTCAACGTGTGAGTAACTGCGAGTGGCATTGTCGGGCCAGAATGCAGCGATCACAGCTAAGTTTCGACCAAGTTAGAGCCCTCATCGTGACACACTGCCTCTAGCTCTTATGTTTATAGAAAGCATCGCGTTGTTTGATAATCATAAAGGGGGGGTTTCGGCTTCACTTCCATTAGGCTGCTGCAGGGATCAAATTCTGGTCGCATGATTTAGGCCTTTTCACTTACACAATGTAGATTACTCATCACTTTGAATGTGGCACTAACGTTAACTGAAACATTCTCATCTCCAAGTGTGAGCTAATTGAATACCACAGATGAGCGCTGCCGGGACGTATCTCGGATTTTTATGCATTTTAGCGTGTTCCTCTATATAGTATGTTTCTTGTGGTATTTGTCAGAACCCCACATTTTTATTGCACCAACGGCTGCCCTAACCTTCGCCTGCGTAGTTTCTCCTTGCTCAGCTGCACCACGTAGACTTGCATTGTGCTGTGGACCGTCGGCCCGGAGCTCAGAGCAGCAGACACGGCACAGAGAGAATGGAGACTCTATCGGTCCTGGTTTCCCTGCCCTGTTAGGCCAATGAATGTGCTACCGGATGTGTGACGACCTCGCCGCAGCGAAATGTTTTGTGTCCGACCCCTGTGTCTGACGTGTCATTAATTCGTTTTCTTGAGGGAAGCAGCTGGTCATATTTCAGTCATATTTTTCCCTCCACTCAGGCGTCTCTACATTTTCTCATTAAAGATGAATAACATGGATTGTTTTAATATCAGCTTTGAGCACAGATTGTGAGGTTAGCATGAATTAATATCCAGCTATCTTTGTTCCTTGTACCTTGATCACTGCTCCAATGTGTTGTAGCTTAGCTCCATTAAAATTAACAAAAATCTACTTCATAAACCTATTTGAGATTGGGAAATGTAAATGAGGTTTCGTATGACAGTGTGTTTTTCCTGAGCAGTTGTCGACCTTGCTTCACAAGTACAAAGATTACACCCATGGCCTGTTGGGTGTACAGCCAGCACCAAATGTTTTGGTTGATCTCGAAGCCTGTCGGTAGCCAGATTGCAGTGCGGGGAGCCTTGTTTTCATTGGTTGAGGCTCACATTCTCTGAATATGTTTCACATCTTTTAATAGACTGTGTGGACTGCAGCCTGCCAACCTGGCCACTCATAACCATTGGAAACATGAGCCCCCCCCCCCCCCCCCCCCCAACACTCCCCCTGGCCTGACCCTTCTTGTTATCTAGAACAAACGCTGTGCTCACTACCAGAGACAAAGACAAGTACACAGCCCCCTAAGAAATAGAAGGAAAATTTGGGACACAGGCAAGCACACAATGCCGTGCTTTCTTAGTTCAACCTGCCACCCTGGGAAAGCCAAGAATGTACTGTCTGGCTTGTTGCCGCTGCTCTTGTGAATTAACCGCCATGTTGGTTTTTCAGGCCTGTCAAGCAGCTTCGGATTATGTTTTAAAGTAAGATACTTGTGCTAGGGGTGTTAAGTCAGAATGGTTGGTTGAAGGAGGTCTGTTGGGGAGTTTTGTCTGTTAGCTTGTCTTTGAGAGCAGCACTGTACTTGTGTGTGTCTGTCTAAAGGATGTGGAATCCCCCCCCCAAATGTGGGCCTCAGAAACTTTGGAGATCTGAGGAATGTGCAGACAGGCAAGGTTAGTCTGGCCCAGTTCTCTGTTCACTAAGGAAATACAGTCTCTCTCTCTCTTTCACATGCACGTACGCAGAGTGGTTACAAACCAAGTAATCATTAACTGTTGGGTGACGTGCCCAATCATTAGACTGGGGGAAGCAGCATCGAGGTCCTTTAAAAAAAATCTTCACCGTGCCATACAGCATTTAAACCCTGGTTTGTGTGTGTGCTCGTACAAGAGGGATTGAAGCAGGATGCTGGCCCATTTCCAAATGAGGAAGACAGGATCCTATCTCAGTGCAGACGGTTGGAGGAGAAAGAGAGATGGAGCGGGGGATGTTGCTGTGAGGGATAGGAAGAGAGGAGAAAAACCTCCTGTCTTTTTAGCTTTCCATTTGCATGCTGATGACACTCTGTATCATTACATGGAGGGCAGGTGTAGCTATTGACATGTTAATAAGATTGTGTGTGTGTGTGTGTGTGTGTGTAGTGCCTATGTGAGCATCGAGTCAAGTCATTCTGAGTGTTGTGAATCTGTAACTATATGGGAGCAGAATTAAATTCACAGTACAGAAACGATTGAGAGGCGGTTGTGTGCATTTCATCGCAAAATTGTAGTTTGACCCCCGCTGCATTTTATTAGCCTGTAGCAAATGGTGCTGGCTCCTCTCTTGCTCCTTGATTGCAAGTCCTTGCCTGTGTCTTGTATGAAAAATGCCATTTCAAAATCCTATGATGATTTTAACATGACCTTGGTTTTGCACACTGTTTCCTCTTAGCTATACCTATAGTTGTTTATTTCAACAGAGATAAAACGGAACAGAAAAAATGTGATTTCATTTTCACAATTGGGATTTTTATTTGCAACGTAGGTTTTTTTCTGATTTCATACTGATGTATGGGTGTGCGAGAGACTGTCTTTGCCTTTTGAATTTCCCCCGGGGATGGAAAAAGTACCAATCCATCTATCTTCCTCTCTATGTGGCTTCTCTTCAGCAGCTGCTGTGTGTTGTGTTTCTCGTCGTCTTGCACAACGGGGTTAAAAACAAGTCGCTGTGACGCCTGCCTCTTTGGTGCACTCCCATTGGCCCAGCAGCTCTGGAGCTGCTCCAATGGGGCGCGGCAATTCCTCAGCACTGGGGGAGCAGTGTTGCAGAGGGCTCTGCTGGGTAATTCTGTTTTGTGCCGAGGAGCAAGGCTTCTTGGGAGAATAATAATGGAGGAGGAGGAGGAGGCTGGGAAAAAAACAAGGCTGAGAGAGGGAGAGGCGGGCATTCTACGTAATTCTCTCTCTCTCTCTCTCTCTCTCTCTCTCTCTCTCTCTCACACTCTCTCTCTCTCTCTGGTTTTATCACACCCTTATGTTCTGTCCTTCATTTCTTTTTCTTTTTCTCACTGCCTCTCACACAGAGGACATGGCTCTCATTTGATAGTTGGTTTAGTGTATAGCAGGAAAAAAAGCTTCGTAAGATTCAGAGTTTCTGTCTCCACCTTTTGAACTGCAGGCAGCCATTTTAGGTTTCACCACATTGACCCCTTCTCTCTCTTTCCTTTCCCATCCCCTCCCCCAGCCCTGTCTCTCTCTCTCTCATGTAAGTAAACAGGACAATAAAGGAGACTGGGCTGAATACTGGCTGATTAGCTTGGTTCCTTGTGCCAGGTGAAACCAAGATTGCAAAAACCACAGGCACATTTCTGAGTGTGTTTGCTCAAAGGGTGTTGTCAGAGGGGGAGAGAGCAAATAAGGAACAGGAAAGAAGAAAAACAGCAAGGGAGAGCTTTTGCACCAAAGTCAAGCCACTCGACACCTAACCCTTTCGCAGCTGCCCTGTTTTGTAATGCACAGCAGCAGTGCTAAAAACAAAAGGGGAAATGAATGGCCGGTGCAGGGTTTTTCCTGTTCACAAGCCCCTTACACTGTCACCTGGTTGGGAAGAGTGGGGTGGAATTTTTTCCCTCTTTCCATATAACAGGCTTTCTTCGTGGCCGTTAATTTGTCCTCTTAAAACAGGTTTGGACTTGAAATGGAGCACCTCCTCTGAACCTCTTGAACCCAGATTTGTTCCCTCACCAAAGCTTGGCAATTATTCAAAGCACTGTCCAAACATGCTTGTTTTGTTCAAATACCCCCCCCCCCCCATAACTTTTACCATCCTCTGTCATAACATTTAAGATTTGTTGTTTTCTTGTGTTAAATTTCCTGAGCTCTAAACAGAGAGAGAGAGACAGACAGAGTGAGACGTTGAAGCCCTACGGCGATTCAAAATGGCTGCCCAGCCTTTTTGTGTGTGTGTGTTTTTTTTTTTTTGGAGTGACACCTCCTAATCTAGCATTGGCTAGTGTTGTGTATGTGTTGTGTTTCGAGTGTTATGGCTAGGTGGAGCCAGGGCAAACCCTCATGTCGCTCTGGATAAGAGTGTCGGCCAAAAGAGGAAATGGAAATGTCATCTAAATGTGTTTGTCATGCAGTGAGATCACGTGGTGAGAGACAGAGAGGGTGTCTCTGGTTTATGTTATGCCAGAGCTTGAGCTTATCTAATAACGAGGCAGCTTTTTTTGTGCCTCATGCTTCTGCTAGACTACCTCTTGGAAAAAATCCACCCTCACCACATTTGGGAGTAGACACTTTGTGCAGGGACTGCTGCCATTTGTGAGGACCGAGTGTACCTGACTCTAAGGCTCACAAAATACAACATGTTAATCTCAACCAGCAACACAGCACAGTGGAGATTGGGTCAGTCATTTTCAGGCTTAATACTTCTTATTTAATCAAGTTCAGTTTTAGGATTGCCGCTGCTTTGGACTTCAGTAGGTAGTCTTGATAACGGTTAATTTATTCAGTGGCAGCAGCTCTGTCTGTGCGACGAAGAGGAAAGAGAGGCAGCAGCAGGCCAGACAGGGCTAGTCAAGCCCAAACAGGCAGCAGTAGCTCCCTCGTTCCTTTTTTCTCCTCTAGGTTACTGCAGCCTCAAACGGACAGTGGCTGGCTTGTTTGCTCTGAAACAGATGATTGATTTTGTGTCACGCTGGCCCTGCTGTCGACCACTCTCTCCCCCACCCCTCTTACAGCACCCGCTCGGCCTTTGTTCTCCATTGTGTGTCTCTCATCCCCGGTCTGGTCCCGGTCCATTCAGGCAGCTGGACATTGTTGTGTTAATGGGAAGGCCACACTGCTCTCCCAGGACGCTCCACCGCTCAGCATGACAACGGACACATCGCTACTAGAGTTGAAGGGTTATCTAGTGTAGATATTACCCAGCCACCAGCCCCTAGAAATATAGTATGCATTTCTAAATATGGTGCCAGATGTTCACATCAATTCTCCATATCTATCATTTCTTTGCCCCCACATCATCAGCTCAAGTGTACAAAACAAGTTTTCCAATCTATGTTTGTGTGTAATTGTCTGAATGGCCGGCCAGTGGTTGCTCATTCTAATGATGACTTCCAGGAGTGTTTTCAGCTGCCTGTGCTGCGGCCATATCTGTTTCAGACAGCTCTTGTGCTGTGTAATTGTGTTTGGGGCCCAGGATTGTGCTACTGTGGGGAGAAATGGTCTGTCCAGAGCAGACAGCCTTTGAATCGCATAATTGTTTTATTTTTTTTCATAAAGTTTTGGGAAGACAACTCAATTCGGAGAATATAATACAGATGGAAGAGCTGTTGTAATGCTGCTCGATTTTTTTTTTAATGCTGTGTAGGTGCTTGCACTTTTTGTTATTTTCCCTGTCATTTTTTATCATCCCTGTCATTTATTGAAATTCACAAAGCAGTTTAACAACATAGGCCTTCAAATTAATAGCTTGTATAGTTGGGCTGGGTGGTATAACGAACATTTACCGAAACCAACACTTTGAATCTTTTACCGACCTAATTTCCCACATGTTGATATGTTTGGTAAATGCATTCCTCTAGTGCTGTCAAGTGCTTGATGACTCTGGTGACCCCTTGAGTCCCTTAGTGGTAGTATTTCACTGTCGTAAAGAAGAAGACTTGCCACTCGCTCGCGCCCCCCGCCCCCTCCCCTCACTGCAGACTGCAGAGAGAAGACATGTATATAAAAGAGATGACGTGAAATTGCCATAACGTAGCCTATACTAAATAATGGAACTGGAATAAACTTGTACCTCTGATGCTCGCTCACCCCGCATTGGTCGCGTAGCTTTGCATCTGCAGTGGTTACATGTGACAAAAAAATATTTTTTACTGGTGAATATTTTGGTTAAAAACTAGGCTACGTTTAGCAAGCTAGGCAGTTTTGCATAACAGTTGTGGAATTTATTAATTTTGCCTAATGCTAATGAAACGGCGCTCTCTCACCTTGTATTGAATGATGCTCGCTTGCCCAGTGTTCGTATCCTAATGTGTGTTTGTAACTGGTGGCTAATTTATGCATGACAAAAAACATTTTTGCAGGTGAATATTTTATAACTAAATAGAGCTAACAAAGAGTTTTTTTGCATAACAGGCTTAGAATTGAAGTTTGGTTTTGGCTAACGGGCTACTATGATACTGAAAGACAGCTAACATACCACAGCGTAGCAATACAGTAGAGTGGATCTGTTCTTGACAATACATTGATGAATGATGTGGTTATCCTGATTATTCCAGTACTGTAGTTGACAGAGGGCCATGTCACTAATAGAGAATGTAGTATTTGTTCACCAAGGTAGAAAATATAAACAAATTATTGTTTCATTTATCGATATTGGGGTAAATGTGACAGTATATCGTGATATGGATTTCAGGTCATATTGCCCAGCCATACCACGTGTCACTTACCCACACTATATCCACTACAATCTTGTAGGCCCAAATCTATGTTCCTTTTTTTCCATTTGTGACAAATGAAGTAGGCTACTGTTACGTTGCCAGATTGTTTAGCATAAATGTCTCACACAACTTAGAAATGACGTAGGCATAGCCTACCACTTTGCATGCACATAAGAGTCTCACATCACGTCTCTCCTGTGTTTTTATGTGTGTGAGAGAGAGTGTATGTCTTTGTAAATTTGTAAATGTGTTTGGGTGAGTGTAAAATAAGATCTAAAACGAGCCATACTTTCTCCCCGGCCACATTTCCCATTTGTCTTGAAGCCAGGCCCTATTGATTTGCCTGTTCTTCATCTTCAATTTCCTCCTGCTGTAGCTCGGGGAGTGCAGCTCAACCTGCACAGCGCCAGGGAACGGCAGATATATTCATATCCTGCCTTGTACAGCCAGCATGTGTGCGGGGGCTGACTGAGGGGGCTGGTGTAATCTCACTGGACTGGATGTGTTGTGAAGGTCTGGCAAGGCACAGGTGGACGCTGTGTGAGCATGGACGTGCTGTTCATACCCAAACTCTGTGTATATGTATGTATTATAGGTCTATAAGCCTGTCTGTTTGAAGCCATATGTGGAAAAAACATCTGTAAATGGATTGTGCGTGTGATTGTTTTTTGCAAGTGTGAGTTAGGGTTTGATCGATATGGGTTTTTGGAGGCCTGTAATCAGTATTTTTGGATTGAAGCTGCGGATTACCAATATTCAATATCTCTAAATGTGTCCATTCTCATACCAAAAAACTACAAGCATTCAGTGTTTCCCCCAGAATTTTATTTTTGTCAGGATGGTAAAATGGATGGATTAGGTGGGTTTAGCACTCACCCCACCTATGTAATAAAGGGGAAAATCTGAGATACATCAATGCCTTTAAAGGAAGAATTAATTTACAAAAACAACAAAAATCATACAGGTAAATTTATTTTTTTCTACATTAAGTTTTTCAGACTATATTTATGTAGCTGTGGTCACGGAAGAACCTCCATATCGCCGGTGGACGACACGACTGGCCAATATCCAATATTACATAAAAGGCCAATGTCAGACAGATATTGGTCTAACCCCAGTGTGTATGCTGTTTATGTACAACTGTGTCTTTCAGCAAAGACAGAAGGCTTTATATCCTCGGTCTTAACATTCAGCAGCACAGCAAGGTCACTGAGCCGGTGGTAGAAGTTACTGAATGACAACCTGCCTAAGGCCTTTCTCAGTTGCCTCTCCCTTACTTTGGGGGTTTCCCAATAGGGAAAAAACTGTCCTGTAGGCCTATAGTGAATGAGTATGCTCTTATGTTCTCCCATTTCACCTGTTCTGTGTAGGGGTTTAACTAAAGTGCTAGAGGGAGTGTAAGCAGAATGTGTGTGTGTGTATGCGTCTCTGCATGTTGGTGTGCCTGACTATTTTTGGTCTATCGGTATGTTATTTTTGTCCAACGCTTACAAGACTTGCTTCGCCGAGCTCGGTTGAGGTGAGGCGTGGCATTGTGTGTGTATGTGTACGTGCCTCTGAGCTGCTGTGTGTATGCTTGCATGGTTGGATTTGTTTGTCCCACTCCCTATGACGACATGCGTACACTATATCACTCCAGGGACGCATTAAAATATTAAAGGGAATCAAATAATTTATTGCACAACGGTACAAAATGAGTCTAGGAGCGCCTAACAGTGTCTGAAGACTGGAGGGTTAAAAAGGAGGGAGGGGAGAGGGAGACATTGGAGAGACGGTGAGAGAGAGAGAGGGTCTTCTGTGCTGTTTGTGTGTGTGTGTGCGCGCACCCCTCCCTCTCAGACTCCTCTCCAAAATGGCCTCTGTTCTAGTGGAAGTGAAAAGACTTTGTTGAGCCCGCTGGTAATTTGAGCCCGGTATTCATGGCCAAAGGAACGAACAAGGAAGGGAAGGGAGGGAAGGGAGGGAAGGGAGGGGAGGGGAGGGGGGGGGGACAGGGAGAGAGAGGTAAAGAAAGGCTTTCCTTCTTCGTATGGAATTTACCTCCCTAGTTCACCGTCTGGCTCTTTTGGAAGAGGCCCAAATAGTGTCTCCCTTTGTGGGTTGGGTTGGAGCTAGGTAGCTATTTCAGTGAGACGGGGATCATCCACAAGACTAATAAACAGCCAAGTGGTCCTCATAAAGGCTGTGGATGGGGCACCATGGGATCCACTCCATGCCATCTCGTCTAATGCGTCAGAAACTGGAGTTAACCCTTTGTGCGACCTTCCGGGCTGTTCTTTTGTCAGTGAGTCACATTTGAGGTGGAACTGAAGTGGAACAAAAACAATTATTGTTTAGTCCCAACCAAAATCTGTCTTCCAGTATTTGTCTTGGGGTATCTTGACACCAAGCCCATTTGTCTGAGACCTGAGATGTGCTAGAATGTTCTATATTTGAAACCAAACCTTTACACCTTTTCTTGAAATTAAGAAAGCATGTTGATATTTATTTTTGCTACCTACCAGTGTCTATCCAGCCAGATGGGGCTGACATTCTCTGTTTGACAGTGAGCAGGGTGAACTGACCTTGACATTATTGGAAGTCCCCAGCCTTACTGTGGTTGCCTCGGTGCTGTAGAGCGAGGGCAACAGTTGGCTGTAGCCAGGGGACAGCTACAGAAATGTCATACATCCTGTTGCTGCTGCTATTGCTTTGGATGGCTTCTCCTAATAAACCAGCAATTCAGGCAGCCCATGTTTTATGTCAGGGCTTTTTTTTTTATTTTATTTTTTTTTAAGTCTGGAGCTCATAATTTCCTCTTGTGAAAAGAATCAGAATCCTCCGCCATTGAAGCTTGTGTTCTGGTGAATCTGATCAGTGTAGTGTTTGTGGGTGACTGTGTTTGCATGCGTCTGGCCGAGGGATGACCTTGCTGTAAGCCAAATCCTCTCCTCGGCGTGTGAAAGGAGCACAGAAGGCCCTGTTCCTCTTTTTGCAGCCGTGGTTACTGCCTGCAAGCCTGCTAGCTATGCGTCTGCCTGGGCGGATGAGCGAGCGAGGGAGAGATGGAGAGGGAGAGAGAGCAGAGGAGTGTGGGTCAGTGTTTCAGCAGTGTGTGATCACATGACTAGAGGGCCCAGCCTCATGTCGGATGACTCACCCCTCCGGGCCGTCTGGGAGGAAGGCGCCCCCTGCTGGTTCTCCTTGGTAGTGCGTCCTGATGGGAGGCTCAGTATAAACAGAGCTGTGCAGCCGCTGGTTGTTTTTCTGCTCTCTGAATAGCCCCCCCTCCATATCCATACCGGAAGCCTCTGTATGGATAAGAGACAGTCCTACCACACTATGTCCATATCAAGTTGTCATTTTAGACGGGGCAGATAAAAGCTCTCTGCTGCTCCTTACTCAAAGCCTTTTTTGTCAAGATGACTCAGCAAATTTGGATCTTCATTAGGGATGCTAGGATGATTTTCCACTGAAGCGCTGTGTTTATTGTTGTTATGTGGACATGACAACCATCTGTCTGTTAATGTTCAACTGTGACTGTGCTGTTGTTGCCCCTTGTAAAGGAGGCAAGTTTAACCGGAACTTAGTGCCTCCATGCTTGAACAAGCCATAATTTGTTTTTTGTTTCACTAGTCAAACAGAAAGCAGTCATAAGCAATTATCCAAAGGGTTGTTCTCTTCTGGTGATTTGAAATAAGTAATGATCTATGAAAACAGGCCCCACACTGGGTCATAATTCTAGACTTCTCGGAGGCTGTTACAGAAAGTACAGGTTAATTACGGCTTCCTATTGTAACAGTGTCCAAGATGGCCTACTGGTGTTCAATTACTTGTTGACCCTGCTGTGCTCTGCTCCTTACGGGTTTTGCCGCTGCTGTTGGTCACCCAACAGTATTTTTATGTCAACAAACTCTGCTGCTTCATCAAATGAAACCAAATTAATTAAGAAGTACTAATGAAATTAGGGTTAGGCCGGTTTGCTGATATACCAGGACGATATTCATAGTATTCTGTTACATCACCAAACAGCCATCTTGGTAGGAAAATCACAGGTGATTGTAATAAAGTAACAGGTGATTATAATCAAATGACAGCCACAGCCAATGAGCTGTGTATATGGTAAAGCACCATATTTGGGCTTTTATCAAATCCTATCAGATAAAACTTGCAATGAAATTTTATTTTCTTTGCTCTTTTAATTTCTTCATTTAATTGTTCAGTAATGTTTTATTGTAATTGAATTCTTCAATAAAGGCATAATCTACCTTTGAATAGGTATGGTGGGTCTAACCCTAAAAGCATTTAATTATTCTCGGTTTCAATGGAGAGATTTAGTCTAAATGCTGTTTCAGAGGCTTTTCCACCCTGACAAGAATAAAATTCTGGGGGGAACAACTGAATCCTTGTAATTTGTTGGCAGGAAAAAAGGGTCAAATTAAAGGTTTTGAATATTGTCAGTCTAAAAATATCTGTATGGGCCTTCAAAAACCAATATCAGTCGGACCCTAAAGGAAAGTACAGTGAGTGCAGTTTTTTTTCCATCATTCCATATAACATGCTGACTCATGAAGCTTGTTTTTGCGATGTTTTGACTGTATCCAAGCTGTGTGTGGGGGTATGTATCACTCATTGCCTGTCACCCTCTCTCCCCAGGTCTCCCCATGTCCGTGAGCCGTGGGTTGCGGCTCGGCGGCGCCCCACCCCTCGAGTGGCCTGTCGCTGTAGTTGGGAACCTGTGATTCCCATCCTCACCTCTCCTCCTCCTCCTCCTCCTCCCCCCTGTCCCGTCCCATCCCTCCCCTCCCACTCCCCTCCCCCCTCCCCCCTCTTCCCCCCCCTCCCACGCGTCGCTGTGCTGGACGTCATGAGCATAGTAATCGCGCTGGGAGTCACCACACCTGAAACGTCTTACTCAGATATGGCTGCTGGATCAGAGTGAGTACTCCTTGGAGGAGGGGTGGGGGGTGTTTGGGTCTCAAATAGATGTGCGATCGTCCTACAGCAGTGGTTCTCAAAGTCGGGTCAGGGGACCTCCAGAGGTCTTTGAGGAGGTCCCAAGGGTCACCAGCAAATGAGGAATAGTTCAATTTCACTGAGTCGAATGCACTACAAATCATTTCTTTAACAAAATGTTTAATATTGACTATTGTAATCATAGGCGTCACTCTCACCACTAAATTGTAGACGTGTACAATACTAAAGCATTGTACTCAGTACTAAATCAACAACAAAAATGCTCCCATGGGGGCCCTGGGACAAAATCCTATCAAATGAAAGGTTCAAGGACCCCTGACCTGCAGGTTGGAATAAAAGTTGGATTGCCACTTTCTGCTGCCCTCTCCCTAATGTCCAGTGACATCATTATAGAAACAACATGGCAGCAAAACTGATGTAATGGTTTTCATCTCTGAACTATCTGCCTAAAGGAACTGATTTTGTTCCTTTTGTTCAAAGTTTGACACAATCGAAGCACCTTGGGAGAACTACAAGGTTGTGACGGATATGTTTACTTTGAATATCTGCCTGTCAGGAGGTTTTTTGTTGTCTCTCTAGAAAATCTGGAAAAAAAGAAGAGACTTTGAGAGTTGGGAAGTGTAGTCCACCAAAGAAAAGCCTGACCAACCTTGACCAGACAGAAATTAAGGAGCTGTCTGAATCCTCCATCAGGGATCCTAACCCTTGTAATAAAATGGCTTCATCTTCCAAAGGGTTTCAAGTTTATATGTAGCCGGTATAAACTTGAAACCCTTTGGAAGATGAAGCCATTTTATTACAAGGCGTTGACCCCTATGTAAGGGAGGTAGACGTTATCAGGTCTCCACATCAGCACCTAGCTGTGCTGAGCAGTGTCTGAGGAAATGGCCACAGACAGCTTAAGTAAGAACAGGCATTGCCACTTCTCTGTAGGTAAGCCTACTTACGTAACTGAGGTTTTGTGGAATGCAGTTGGCTGGAACAGGCTTCCCTCCCATCCACCCCTATCCATGGCCCCCTTTAGTTTCTTCCAAACCTCAGTCAGAGGAACTCACTCCAGCACAAGGAAAAAAAACTGTCTCTGCCGACATTTAGAAAATCTTGGGTCTTGAATGTAACAATTTTTGTTTTTGATTCTTTTGACATTTAAGTTAGCTCCAGCGTTAGAGGGGTTCAGTTTGTTAGGTGAATGCAAGGTTGTTCTCTGTCTGGCCAGACCTCAGCTAAAGGGCAATGGGAGTTGCATAACATAATGGCGGCCCACATTCCATTTCCTGAATTGCTGTTCTCCCAGGCTCCATCTGGAGGGTGATATTTTGGGTCGTGGTGCCATCTAGTGACTGACTGGGTGTGTTTTATTAAAGACAGTTGTTTACATTGTAGCGCTGTAACAGAGTAGTTGTTGCCGGCTGCTGTTTACTAGTTAATTCTTGTAATTATTCTTGCTAATCATCTTTGTTTTTCTGTTCTTGCCCCAGCCCTGAGTCAGTGGAAGCAAGCCCTGCCGTGAATGAGAAAAACTACAACAGCCACAGCTGTGGGAGCGCACAGAGTCATGGGTATCGGGGACTACCGTATGCTGTGAGTTCATACAGCTCTTTAAAACTTATGAACACAATTCTAATCCTAGTATCCCAGGTAAATTCATCATATGAAATAAGCTTTTACTTTTGTTAATTCCATATTCGATGGCTAGAAATATCTGAACATTTAAAAAATAATGCTTAACTAAAGCTTTCCAGAAAGGAACTATAATGCCACCCAGTTATGCACCAAGTTTGTTGTTCTTAGGACTGGTGCTGCTAGTTTCATTAAGGACGTAAAAGGTCTGCCTAAGTGTTAGGCTTCTATAACCGCAACACTTCTTCCATTATTAACAGCTGTACTGTTTCACATACCTTTTTTTGCCCTCATTTTCATTCGTCTCCATTTTCCGTTTCCCTTTTTGCCTGAACACCCGTTGTTTGAAGATGCAACAGTCTTCCGTTGTGTGTTGTCAGGATCACAACTATGGCGCGCCCCCTCCCCCCACCCCACCCGCCTCTCCGCTCTCCCAAACCATCATTCCCCGCATGGATCTCAACGGCGTGGTACGCAGCTCCCGCTATCACGATCCCACTGAGGACAACTCAGCCGACAGCGACAGCTCCTCAGAGGAGGACGGGGCCGTGGCTGACTGGTGCCACTGCAGCCTAACACCGGACGGCCTGCTCATCAAGTGTGACAACTGCAGGTATGAGATGTATAACCTAGCCATTCTGGATCCTGGATCATATCCTTATTTCTTCTACTCTGGACTGTTATAACTTGCTGTATTGTGGTATCAGCTGTAGTGTTGTCACAATAACCGAAATTTCAATACTACTTGGATACCGTTTCTTAAAGATGGACTTCAGTATTGAATTTTATAAATGCTTTTACCAAATGTGTTCTTCAAACTGACATTCTATTTCAACCTTGCCACCAGAGGCTGTGTACATGCAGATGGCATGCAGATTGGAATAGTTAAAAGAAGGATTGAAATAGACAGAGTGTTAGTCTGGTTCTTAACAGGGGACAAACAGCTGAAAACATTCAGCAGCGGCAAACAGTTCACCACGTCTTGAACTGAATTCCAGTCCACCCAGACTGGTTGACAAAACTGGTGCCAGGAGCGACATATGGAACTATTTCACTTACAGAACTCAATCAACCTCAAAACCCTGTGCAAAAGTTGCTACAAAGCTGTCCAGGTCAAGCGTGATAGCACATTGCTTCATGGTTTCTCTTGTCTGCCATGGTATTGTAGTAGTATTGATTTTTTAGATATTAAAGTTGGTATTGGTATCTAACTCAAAATTTCCTTGACTTTGTAATTACTTTGAATTTTGACTTCAATACTATAAAGCCCTAATGCCGTAAAGCCCTTTCACAACTGCAACTCATCAAAATGCAGCTCAGGGAACCATATCACTCCTCTCCTGGCGTCCACTTTAACATCTTGCTGTTGGTTTATAAAGCTCTGCATGGTCTTGCACCTCAGTACATTTCTGAACTTTTGAACTGAACACCCCTAGGTCCCTCAGGTGCTCTGATCAGAGGTCCTAGGGGGGAAAACATACTTTTGCTATTGCCACTGCTAGACTGTGGAACAACCTTCCCAAAAGAATCCCTTGCCATTTAAAAAAAAAAAAATCGATTAAAGACTCACTTTTACTCTGTGACCTTTCAATGTGACAGGTTTGTTTTGCTTGCTTTTTTTGTAATGGGCGTTTAGTCTGTTTAGCATACTTCTTCTTCTGTTATCTTTCTATCAAACATTGTGATGTACTTTGTAGCAAACTTGACTTTACTTATTGTTTCATTTGACTTTTGGCCATTTTGCGCCATGTCTTGATTTATGTTATTATCTTTTTGGTTGTAGGGGACTAGACAGGAGGAAAGGAGCAGAAGGCCAACACAGGAAACCGGAAAATGTCTCAGGTACATTATGTCTTAATTTTTTAGCATGTTACAACACAACACACATTAATTAAATGGTTTCATTTTTATACCTCCAATAGACCACAGCGTAGTTCAGTATCATTGTTAACCTCAGATGAGCAAGACCACAGCCTGAGGTCCGCATGCAGATTCCTTTGGCTGCTTCAAAGTCTACATTAAAAACAAGAGGTCCCTATTGGCTGTTCCAAAGTCTAGATTGTGTATACTAGATTATATATGTATACATTATAGATGAGCCCTATTTAATCTCTTATATCACTTCTTAAAACTCATTTTCTAGGCTTTTATATTATTACCTTGCTTTCACCGCTTTTGCTGTCAATTTTATCGTTGTTTTTTTACTCTTTTGTAAAGCACTTTGTAACTGCACTTTGTAATACCAACTTTCTGATATCTAATGAACATGCCTCTGTTTCCTTGGTAGTTGGGGAGAGCAGTGCCACAGAGAGTGGTGATGAAGAGGTGTCCCCCTCCACCATCTCCTACACGGCCACCCAGCATACGCCCACCAGCATCACCCTCACCGTCAACCGGGTTAAGAGGAACAAATCCAAAAAGAGGAAGAAGAGCACGGAGAAGGCCCGTGGAGCACCCAAGGGCAAAAAGGTCAAGGTGCGCAAACTGTTGAAGAAACCAGTGGGGTTGGTGAGAGTCTAGCAAAGACAGTGTACTTAGGCTACATAGACTGCCAGCTCAAATCTGATTCTTGGCATATCCAGATTGGAGTCAGATTGATTTTATCAAGTCTGAACAGCAAAAAAATACATGCCTTTTTAAAAAAATCTGATTTAAGCCACATTTGTATGTGGTTTGAAATGCGATTCAAGTCAGATCTCTACAGATGCATCTCAGTCTGACCGCTCTGGCCACTCAAAGCGGTTTTCATACTGTCCTTTGCGCCACTCGCAACGCGACACGTGACGCTGGCGTCAGATCCAGAGCGCCAGAAAACAAATGATAACAACAGCTGATGTTGTCTGTTGCGACGGAGGAATTCTGCACTGTGACTAGATAGTGGGCAGATGCAGGGAAACACGTCCATTTGTTAATGTCTTTGTGTATTCATTTCTTTTTCTTTCAGGCCTTCAGAGAGGGTTCCAGGAAGTCCATGAGGATGAAGGTAAGGTTGCAGTTTGCCTGAGATATTTGTTTTATTCACATGAAACCAGTTCAGTTCCCCACTCAGTTGCTATCAGCCCCAGGCTTTTCATTTCCAAAGCTACTTGGATCAACAGCAAAACCCAGTCACAACTCACCCCATCTCTTCTTCTGTCCAGAACTCAACGACAGAGGCCAACGTGCTGGATGAGAACACGGCAGAGGGCTGGGAAACCAAGATCCGCCAGTGGACAGACCAGTACGAGGAGGCCTCGGCCAATCAGTACAGTGCCGACGTCCAGACGCTGCTCCAGCTGCACCGTGCTGCCAACACCACCGTCTCAAAGACGGAGAGCGGTACCACAACGCCGCCCACAGCCACACAGATCCACGCCTCGGCCGACACCATGGACACCATAAATCGCACTGAGCTGGCCTGTAACAACACAGTGCTGGGCTCACAGATGCAGGTCGGCCTGAATCTTAATCGAAACTTCACACTTTTTTTTCAAGCTGCTAGCACCTTTTTACATTAAAGTCAATCGGTAGCAGCTGCATGGCAGATGGCTTCTCTTCAGGCAGAGCAGAGTGCTTTTTTTGTGAGCTGACCAGTCAGGAAGAAGAGGCAAAGTTTGACACTACATAGGCAGCTGATAGTGTAAGACAACAGCCACAAGTTGGTAGTGGTTACTCTGGCTGATATTTCCTTCGTTCCTGTGGTTTAAGGGTTGTAATTTGTGTTAATGTGTTTTGTTTATTCCAGCTCCAGTTGGGCCGGGTAACACGGGTGCAGAAACACAGGAAGATCCTGCGAGCAGCCAAGAATCTAGAGCCAGACACCCTTATCATTGAGTACCGGGGCAAGGTCATGCTCAAACAACAGTTTGAGGTCAACGGGCACTTCTTCAAAAAGTAAGGAGCCGCAGTATATGACTGTTAGGCTAGAAGATATCCATCTGGTTCCAAGGACAACTGGCTAGATTTACAAGGATTATCTTACTGTCTCCTGTGTATCACCTGTGTTTTTGGGCTTCCAAACAGGACTTGTTTGTGCTAGATTTTAATATCTGCCTTTGATACCATTTCCATTTTTGTTATATTTTTCCCAGACCCTACCCTTTTGTGCTGTTCTACTCCAAGTTTAATGAGGTAGAGATGTGTGTGGATGCACGGACCTTTGGAAATGACGCCCGCTTCATCAGGAGGTCCTGTACGCCCAACGCTGAGGTCAGCCATTTAGGGTTTTACATCTGAATGCATGCCAATAATGGAGACAACAGCTTCCTTATGTTTTCACTTAGCATAGACTGGAGTCTGCTTTGTTTCCTACTTTGCTTCAGGAGCGTCTTATGAAATAAGATAACTCAGCCATCTGTCTGTTCCCCAGGTCCGGCATATGATCGCCGAGGGCATGATCCACCTGTGTATCTATGCTGTCAGTCAAATCACCAAGGACGCTGAGGTCACCATTGGATTTGACTACGAGTTCAACAGCTGGTCAGTAATGCCAGATTACCCCATCCCCCCCACCCCCACCCCGTCCCTCAATATTAATAAGCATCCACATCAAATCCAGGTGTAAATGCACCCAAGAGAAACAAATCAGACGACAGGCACTTCATATAGTAACATACTTGTCAAAGATGGATTGTCAAGGGAACATGAATGGGGAACAAGTGAGGCAAGGTGTGTATTGTTGACTTTAAAGGATGTAAATGGCACGAGAAGAACCGACATGCATAGCAATCTGCATTTTAGCGAGGGGAAAGAGGAATCTGAGCATACCGTGTGTCTAATGAAGAAACTTTTTAATGTCAGGTGTAAATGTAATCCAGCTAAGTCCTCTCTAGACACAATCTGAATATAAGAAAGTGGACCTTAGTTGTCTCTCGGTTTCCCCATTCAGTTAGCTTTGTCTTGTTTGGCTCATTGCTGCTACAGGATGGCCTCTGCCTTGTGGCATTTTCTCCTATGTAATCTTCTATTCTTTTCTCTCGTAACAATCCACCAGCAACTACAAAGTGGACTGTGCCTGTCATAAGGGCAACCAGAACTGTCCGGTGCAGAGGCACAACCTGAGCCCCAGGGAGAGCTTGCTGTGCCCCCCCTCCCTGCCAGCCCTGTCCTCTCTGGCAGGGGCCGAGACTCGGCGGAGGAAGGCCCGGAGGAGAGAGCTGGAGGGCTGCCTTGCCACCGGGGGCGCCTCTGACGACAGCAACCAGCCCCTCGATCAGCACCCAGAGGCCAGAGAACAGGGGACCAGCGACACAGAGGTGTGTGTTTTTAAGTTGCGTACTTTGTGTGTTAATATGGCAATGTGTGTAGATGTCTATGAATGTTGTTTATTAGCTAAGATAAAGACATTTTCCAAAAGAATGTACTAAACACTAGGGTAAGACTGATATATGGGTCCAATTCTGGCCTTTTATTAAAAATTGGATATCGATTATCCTGGGTTTCCATGGAGAGTTTAGTGTCCCTTTTGGCATTAAAATGGGCAAATTTAAAGATATTAAATATCAGCACAAAATAATGGTTATTGGCAGCTTCAATCCAAAACCAAAAGGATTTATATTAGCCTTTAAAAACCCATATCAGTTGAACCCTAGTTGTAGGGTTTGACAAGATGCTTCCTCATGTGTTGCCTGTCTGTGCAATGAAGGAGGGGCTCCTGGATGAAGTGAAGCTGGAGGAGGGAGAGGAGGGAGAGGTGGATGAAAACGGTGTCATCATCTCCAGCAAAAGAGTATGCTATTCCATTTTAACTCTGCTGTACAAACCCAAAATACCTTTGCTAGTTATACATGTTCTGTATGGTGGTAGATTCCAGTTGATAGATTCCACTAGCAATCTATCAGTTAATCTGTAGATAGTTTCAGCTCACAAAAATTTGAGAATTATGTTTCATCAACTCCCTCTGTAACCCTCCTCTCTTCTTTCTATTCATTTATCTAGGCATTTGACAGCATGGAGAAGAGGAGGAGGAGACTAGGAGGAGGAGAAGAGGTAAAGGAGGAGGGTGTGGAACCAGAGGATGGGGCAGGAAACCCCTCTGGGGGAAACCCCTCCACGGTCCACAACACCGGGGTAGGGGTCAGCACTCGACGCACCACCTATGTCACGGTTAGTCGGAGAAGACAGTTTTATCTGTTTTCTTTCAGTGTCAACCTCTGTTTTGGCAGTACATTGATTTATTTTTCCTACTCTCACATTGTCCTGCAGGAACCGTCATCAATGGAAGCAGAAAAGGGTGCGGCGTCCTCTTCTAACCTGGCTGCCCCGGCTGTTCCCCCTAAACCTCCCCCAGCTCGTTCCACCAAGCCTCGGCCCAAGAGCCGGATCTCTCGCTACCGGTCCAGCTCATCGCAGCGTGCCCGGCGGCAGCGGCAGGCCCTCGCCCAGCAGGCGGCGGCTGCTGCAGCGGCAGCAGCGGCAGCGGTGGCAGCAGAGCAGGGTGCTACCCTGGTCGAAGAGGGACCCCAGGGCCCACTCGGCGCTGAACTAGGCCTGGGAGAAAGCAGTCTTGGGGCCAATCAGCTCCTGGATGCAGAGGGTCAGGGCCCAGCCTGCATAAATAAAAGCAACCTGCGTTACCCCAAGACCAAGAAGGTTAGAGGACACAAGACTTTCTAGAGATGAATTTGAGGGTTTTTGAGCCAAATCCAAACACACACTCTTTGATGCAGAGTTTTTTAAAGGGTTCCCTGCCGAAAGGCCAGTGATGTATGAAATCTTTTGAGAAGCCAAATAACAAATTTACTAATTATCTATAGATATCTAAAGACAATCAGTTATGAACTTGCACTTTAACAAGAAACGTGAACCCTTGGATTGCATTTTGGTAAGGAATGTCGTCATATAGAGGATAGACATTTTTTGAGCAACGCCATTCTTTTTTTTCTGAGATTGTATTTCTCTGCCTCTTCCATATCATTCCATTGGCTAGTTAAGACTGTATAAAGCTGACCTGAAATGACAGGTAGCTATCCTCAATTGTTCATCTACATCTATTGTTTTCATCTTTCCATTGCCTACTTAAGGCTAGTTAAAGCTGATCTGAATTTGTAGGGAGGAAGCAGGCTGCATGAAGACATTGTCGCCCAATGCATTCTAGGGGGTGGTGCTTCTTGTTGTATATCTGAAAAGCGTGTTTAAAAAACAGACAGTGGGTGGTGATATTAGCTTATAAATGGGAAATTAAGAGACTTGAGTGGGCAACCTGTAATTCCAGCAGTTTGGCACATTGTGAAGGCACAGGCAGGGACAAAATCGAAGCTTGCATGAACTGGATAAAGGCTTTGCATTTGACCAAACCAGTGCAAAAATATATGCATGATCATCTATTTGTGGACGCGGCGGCGGCGGGGGGGGGGGGGGGGACGACGACTGGGGAACTGGAAGTTATTGCCATAATTGAGTCAGATTTTCCTAGTCATGTATTTAGTAATTGCCTGTATCCCATGTAAATGCAACGTTAACCATTCATCCCTCTCCTTGGTCCCAGTACCTGGTGACAGAGTGGCTCAACGACAAGGTCCCTGGAGGAGAGAAGATCCAGCAAGAGGTGCCTGTCGAACGCCCCCTGCGCATCACCACCGACCCCACGGTGCTGGCCACCACCCTCAACATGCTGCCAGGCCTCTCCCACTCCCCGCTTATCTGCACCACACCCAAACACTACGTCCGCTTCGGCTCGCCCTTCAACCCCGAGAGACGCCGGCCCCGCCCGCTCCAAATGGACGGAACCTATGGCTGCTACAAGAAGGTCAGTAATGGTGGAAAGGAGTATATGGAGAATGTAGTCAGCCCTAGCAGGTAGACAGTGGGTGATAGTGGTATTACCAGGGTGTCTGCAGGTCCCAGTCTTTAAAAAACTCAAGGCCTTATAGGTCTTGAATACAGTTAAATATAGTGTTTTGAGTCTTGAACTCAGTTTTTGGAATCCTAAAAAGTTGCATTTTATTGATGCACTGTTCTTTTTGGAGATAAATCAGCCCAGCCGACCTATGTTTTGATAAATCTACAGTTCATTTTCACATTTATTTCACTTGTTAAATTGGTCTTACAATTCATGATATAAAGGCTTTAAAAAGTCATAAATAAAACTGGATGAAACTTGCAGACACCCTGTATGATAAGCCTAGTGCTGGGCTTACAGAGTGGACGCTGTGAGGTTTGTGTTTTGCAACCAGATATTACTATTGTTATTGTTGTTGTGTCCTAATACAGAGGTGGATCAAGCAAGCAGAGGATGAGAGCTGTTCACTCAGTGTGGAGGACGGCACAGAGTCCACTTCCTCCCAGCAAAGTACCAGCAGCAGATCCACTCCCAACCCCCTGTCCAACGGTACATGCCTGCCATCATCCAGGCCACTCATTCACTACTGCATGCACATGTTCTGTTGGTCCTGACTAATTTTGTCCCTAGCATTTACTTTAGTAAATTGTATTTGTGTCATTAAGATTAGATTTCTAATGACCCCCATGGGGAAATTTGGTTGGCACAGCAGCAAATAGTATTAGATACATCAAAGAAAAATAGGATATAGATAAGAATCAAGCAGTTGGGTGGTATGAAACATAATGCAACTGGCAATTGCAAAACTAGAACCTATTAAGTGAATGAAAGTACGAAAAAAATGTTAAATACAGGATGTATTCAAAGTGTGCAAATAATGTATAATAAAGTAGAGCATACTGAAGTAAATAAAAAATACATTAAAAATATGTCCAATATGAAAATACCCAAAAATATGACACATGAAAATATAAAAAAAAACATGTATATTGAATTTAGGGAACAAATTGAACAGGGAGCGCATCAGAATCTCAAACAACTGAATAGAAAACAAAACATTTGCCCTCCAAATATTCAAAAATTGTACTCGCAGTTGTGTCTAGACCTGGATTAATATACTTTCCTGACACTAGAAGTATCTATTTTTTTCCCCATGGTTTTGTTCTCTACCATGTATATTGACTTTTCACAGCCAATAACTCCTCACTTGCATTCTTTCTCCGTTCCCATTTTTTCTATTGCAGAGGTCAACGCGCCCTTCAAGAAGCGCCGGTCCAAGTACACGCTAGAGATGACACCGGCACCCTCGGACCACCTGCTGCGCCCGCTGTCGCCCATCACACCACCGCTCCCCGAAGACCCCCTCCACCCGCTGCTCAACAACCCATGTAGCTCCCTGCTGCCCAACGGCCTGGCGTACTCACCCATGCCCTCGCTGCCCACCAGCCGCTGCAACACACCGCTGCAATTCGAGGTAAACACACAACTAGTTATACTACTCATTATGTACCTATGTACTTTTTCCTGTATTTCTATATTTAGTCCATTCAAATAATGATGAGTTTTCAAATGTCTGTATATATTTAAGTAGACTATATTTTGGCTGCCTTTTTATTGACATTTCATCCTGCGAGCTTGGTATCTTTGTTCGGGCATTCAATTCTCTAATTCCATTGTCTCATTTATTTTTTCAAAATGTGGGCGTAATGAAGCCCTTTGAGACCGTATTTGTAATTAAAGGCTATAAAAATAAACTTGACCTGACTTAAAGCTGCACTAGGCAACTTTGCACATTGGCAGCTCCAAAAGATAGCAAGGTAACTGTTTGAAAAATGTAATTTCAACACGCAGAAATTTTTTTAATGTGTCATCGGTAAACTGTACACATCACGCTCATGTTTACTAACCCAGCCGGTCTGTGATGCTTTATACCAAAGGAAACCAAAGGGACAAGAGATTAAAATATCAACATTTGCTAACTATTATACTCTCATCTGATTACCAATAGATCTGTGAAGCAAATACACAGAAAATTAGAAATAAGCTACTTCATGTAGGCTACATTTCAGTTGTTGCCTGTACGTTCAGTTTGTTCATTCGGCACAGACACAACGCAGTTCATGGGAGCACCAACTGACTAACGCGCGTCACACGTGTCAATGAATTATGGTTGGTTTAGTTGACTCACGCGGTTGTGGTGCCTTTTGATAAACTACATTGACGATAAATGCCAGGTTGGAATGCCAGCGTAGTGCATCACAGCACCCGAAATTAATAATTTAATTTACGGTTAATTTAGGTGGATAGGCTACCCACATATAATCAATATATGGGATGCCCTGTGTGTTGGACACTGAATTCTCTAACCGACTTTCCCTTCACCTCTAGAACATATCATCCCCTGAGGCGTCTCCTGTCCACCGACCGGAGTCCATCTCTCCTGAGGTAGGCTCAAATTTTTACAACACTAAAGTTAAAATAACACTGGGTAAATACTGCTGAACAACTGCTGTATATTGTTACATATATCTGTCTAATTCCATTTCTTCCTCTCCCTCTGTTTCTGTCCTTTCTGTCTCCACCCTCAGCCTTGTCTGCGGACAGACTTTGACGTTCCGCGGCCCCAGTTCCCGGACCTCTCTCTCCCCTCCAGCTTAGAGAGTCCCGTGGCCATGACCTCGGATGACTTCTCCCTGTCCGGAGGGCCTCCGGGCCACGAGTCCCAGGGCCCGGCCTCTGTAGGCGCCAGCTCCCTCACCCCAGTGTCCTGCCCCCCCTCGGACCCGGCCCCCCAGAGCAGGGAGCAGGCCTTCAGGACAGAGTTCAACCTCATATACACCTGCTCACCCCTCAACGCCAACCTGGGGAACCCTGCGGCCACCGACCGGCGCCTCTCCCAGTCGGAGGGCGGGTTCTCCCCAGGGGAGTCCTTCTACAGCTCCATGAGTGGTCAGGGGCTGCTGGGGGAGGTGGGCCCCGGCTCCATGTCACCCTACGGCGAGCCTCATTATGGGGGAGGCTACCCAGACAGCGGCACGCCTCCTCACACCAGCAACCCACCGCAAAAGAAGAAGGCAAGTCCTCCAGCTCTTAATGATACCATTGTGTTGGTAGAATGGCACTAGTGAATAAGGTGTGACGACTGATTTGATCACAAGAAGTAGTTTTTTCAGGTAAAGCTTCAGCAGTTTCATCTGTTCTCCTCAGGCACGAATGATTCTGAGTGTGATATGTGCAAATTGAAAAGCCAAACCTCATGACGTGCTCTTTCCCTTGCTCTGTGTGCTTGTCCGTTTATTTTGTGTTAAATATATCAATTGGTCCGTTGTGTCAGTTGGTCAAAACCAAAAGCGAAAGGCATGTAAAGAGACATATTTGACCAATTTTTTGAGTGTATATCTGAAATGATTTCGACTCTGTAGCTTTGACCCTTGCTCCCCCTTCCCTCCCCCTCCTCTCCCTCACTCCCCCTTCCTCCTCCTCACTGCTCCTTGAAACTTTTTGCCAAGTCTCTCTTCCACTTTTCTTCCAAGGCAGAGGGCCAACCAGCATACCATTAGTCTGCTGACAGGGAAGCCAGATTACCAGGCTATAGCTGTAAGAAGTGAATACAAGCCAGTACAAAATATGGTGAATATTCTCCCTACAACTACATCTTTAGAAGTGTGCATGTAAATATTGTTTTTGCATCTGCATACAACACCCACCCCACGCTCCTACAGCTCCGCCCCCTTCCCCCCTCCTCAAAACCTACATTAAACTATTATTCTATAGTTTTGAGCAGGAATTTTAATTTATTATACCATTTTAATCAAATTCAGTCCACCTGTCATGAAGTGTGTTAAAGTTCATCCATTGCCTCCAACACAAGAGACCGATGGCTCATGAATTCTCATGTGGGCATTGAGATGAAGCCCATTTGTCTTTGCTCCATCTCATCCATGGCTCTTTCCTGTGTGTGGTCATTGGTCCATCCAGCCTTCACCTTTAGCAACTCTGAACTTGCCAATGTGTTTCACAGCAGAAAACCATGCCATGTCACAAGGCACCATAGGAAAGTCCTGGGGCCCAGGGTGAATGGATCAAGTGCATACAAATTGCCACCTCCTGGAATTATTATAGTTATTTGGTTTTCGTAGTATTAATTTGCCAGTACAACACACGTCCAGCATTCCTGAACCAGCAAGAGCGATGCTCTGCACCATTGGATGGATAATGATAAACCAAGCTGCCATGTTTATGCACCTGGTCCCAACATGTAGTCTTCTGAATGTTGGAAGGTAGAAATAATGGATTGCACCTGACTTTATTGAAATGGTCACTAAAAAGTGATCAACCCATATCAGAGAAACCAAGCCAGATATTCAAGAGAAGACATCTAAAGAACCAAACATGGATGCTCTTCTAGCCCTCAGATCCTGCTGCCTCAGCAGGTGCTCACTAGATCTGATAAATATACTAAGGTCAATCCTCATTACAATATTAACTTTTTGGCTCACCTGCCAAGGGCTGGTAAACTAAAAATAAATTAGTTGCCTAGAATAATTTTTACCTGCCAAAATAATTCATATGCATTTTTAATACAAATATGTCACCCTATCCGTTTTCAGTGTTACTTTGTGTATAGAATCAGGTGCTGTGTGAAACATTCAGTAAAGAGATTTAGTTTCAATTTTAATTTACTCACTTATACAGTGGATCAAGTTTGTAATTCATTACCACGTGGAAATATTAAGTTTCAACTAACCTTAGGCTAGTTTACATCTAGTCGGCCAATCAAGGGGCAGTTTGATACAGAGCCATTGTTCTGTTTTGATTTGCTTGGCTCACAGTCAGAGAGTATGCAGTGGCAAGCAGGGACAAACTTTGAGAACAGGCAAAGACCAAAGACTGTATATAACTGAGACATTCAAATGTTAACATGTCAAAATTTAAGGGCCAGTGTGGTGGGAGACCCTTATTGATTTATCCGGCAAAGAAAATGTATCGCCATTTAGCGCTGGGTGGGTGGTAATTTCGGACTCGGAATCCCAGTCCTCATGACAGTACAGCTGCCTTCTGCCCTAAACTTAATCTTATTCCAGAGGTTCAGGTGGCCATCCATCTCAGTATCTGACTGTGTGGTCAGCCATCCTGCTCTGCCATCTCCTTCATATATCCTCCTCTGTTCCCACAAGCCTCTTCTCTGTGCCATGATGACATGACAGCTGGGATGAGCTCTCTCATTCTCATTGTTTATAGTGTGGGTGTGTATACTGTATGTGTGTACTTGACTTGGGTGTTTTTGAGTGTGTGTGTAGTTTTTGTTTCAAAATGGTTGCATCATGGTGTGATGAATTTAAAGTTGCCTGCTATTTGGCCAAAGCTTAAGATTATGTTACTAACAATGCATAAAGAATAAAGAGTTTTATCTGATATGTGGGACAAGACTAAGTATGCTCACAGAATGCCAAAAAATGGTTGCATACAATGTCATTTTCACGTCAAAAGGTCATTTCCATGGTATTTGAGGTGTGTTTTTCTTTATGTCACATTGGGTGAATGTAAACGCTTTTTCCAGGTGAGTCCTCTAATAGTTGGCGTGGTGCATGCAGTCTGCCCATCACTCAGTACAGTTTTGGTGAATGATGTGATGTGATGCAATGCAGCCAGGGGTCCAGTATCGGTGTAAATGACATGAAGGTGTATGTTCGGCCCGGACAACAGACTGCGTGTCAGTCCTCCAACTCCAGACGTCTGATGCCGCTGCTCTCCCTCCCTCTGCCTCCTCAGGTGTCTTTGCTGGAGTACCGTAAGAGGAAGCAGGGCAGCGGCCGAGATCTGGAGCCCGGCGGCGGCGGCTCCTCCCTGGGCGGCACCCCCACTCGACCCGGCTCCCACTACAGCCAGGACTCCCATCCCCTTCCCCATCCCCACCACCAGCTGCAGCCTCCAGCCTCCCCGCACAGCTCCTTCTCCTCCCCGGCCCACACCTCCTCCTCCATCCCCCAGATAGAGGAGGTCAGCCCCCCAGACCACCAGGCCTCAGCAGTGCAGCCCAGAGCCCAGGAGAGCAGCAGCCACTGGTGAGAGGCATTACATGGCGCATTACATCACCTGAAAGCCCTCTATATAAAAGTTTATCCGGTTGCCTTGATTTGTGTGAGGCATGATTTGTTCCCAACCACAGTTGAGTGTCTGGTAAGTAATATTTAGTGTGTTTGGTTTCCTCCAGGATGGTTCCCACCAGCGTTGAACGTCTAAGGGAAGGCCAAGGGGTGCTGGAGCGAGTGCTGCGAGGAAGCATCAAGATGGATCGCATTTTAAAGAGGAGTGAACCTGACAAGGAACCTGGTATGGAGAGATTAGACGAGATGAAACTTAAATGATCCCTGTGGAGAAATTGGGTTGATGCTGCAGCAGATAAGATATACCGGAAAACAGGATATAAGTGCAAATGTGGTTTGGGGGGTGGGGGGTGTTAAATATAGTGCAACGGATGATTGCAACGCTACAACATACAAGTAAATATATATGAATGAAAAGTCGGTGAATGACAATGTATTAATTACAGCATGTATGCAATGTGCAAAATAACATAACTTACCAAGTAGAACATGGTAAGAGAAAAAAGTCAATGAAAAATCTAAAATACCAAGATATCTGCAATATATAACATTAGAAATAATGTGAAGATGAAGAAAAACCATGCAAATTTACAGTATATATACAGGATAGTGTGCAAACAAATAAAGGCTCATGCTAAGTCATCAATGTTGATTTCAGTGGTTTGGTTTCAGACCTGACACGCTTTAGCCTGTGCTGTAGTTGATCTTCCTTCCGGTGTTTTCCAGATGCAGATCGATATGAGATCCAGGCAGCGTCCATGGCCTCTCCCATGAAGAGTCCACACAGATACAGTCCCTCTGTGTACTCACACCAGGTAGGCTGCATCATGGTTTTCATGAGTTGATTTACTCTTATTCTTTTTTGCTAACCAATTCCTGATGTCCATTTTGAATTAAAAAGTTAGACTTACAGGATCTAGGCTACTAGTGCTCACAAACTTTTGAATGCCAGGCAATGGCTGTATTGGTCAACGCTGTTTATCTAGCGCTACCCACCAACTTAATTGAAAACTCAAAAGTGAGGCAATTCTGATTTGTGACAGGTCTAAATTTACGTCAATCACAAATAGCCTGTATGACTTGTATTTGATCTAGTTTAACAATAAATTTATTTTTGACATTAGCATTTAAATGTCATGTCTTGGATTGGATCTGATGACAGTCCGACCACAGATGATGCCAGGTGTAAAGGGGTCATGGTGTCTCGGAGTAGTAAATGTGTTTCTGTATGTTTGTGTTCAGTCGTCAGAAAGCCACCGGCAGACAGACAGCCCATCCTTCCTCCAGCAGACCTCCAACTCTCCATTCCGGGGTTCCTACAGTCCCTCCTCAGGCCAGAGTTTCTACCCCCGCTTCTCCTCCTCCCACCCCGGCCTGTCCCAGGACCACCCCCCATCCTCCTACCCCAGTCACGCCCCTACCTCCTCCTCCTCAGACTCCAGGCCACCAGGGGGCTCTCTACACCAGCAGAGTGGCAGCGGCAACACGGACGGAGGCCACGCCTATAGCGGCAGCCACTTAAAAGCTAGCCTTTTGAACAGCAGCGGCTTGGTGGGGTCTCCCACCCCGGGATCCAGGGCCCACGGGCAGACTAAAATAGACTCGGGCGCCCAAGCCTCCAGACTGAGCCAACAGCAGGCGTCTCGCAGCCTCAAGTCGGGCAGCCCGGGCCAGGCGGCGCTGCAGGCCGGCCCCAGGCTCCTGTCGGCCTCCGGACCCACACACTACCCACAGCGAGGGACGAGCCTCAGTCAGTTCCAGCACCCCCCCCTCCAGGGATCAGGAGTAAGGACACAGTCAGGAAGCTTTTAGGACCTTGTTCAAGTGTGTGTGTGTGTGTGTGTGTGTGTGTGTGTGTGTGTGAGAGAGAGAGAGAGAAAGAGAGAGAGAGTCAGTGTGTGCATGTGAGCGTGTTTGTGTGTATGAAGCTGCGTACCTCCTCAACCCCTAAACCTGTGGTGAAATGGGGCTCAGGGAGTTCGGGGAGGGGAAATGTACAGACCTAAGAGGAGCAAGGACTTCTTGTATGGATTTCTCCTTTTTCTTATTTTCTGTCTTTTCTTTCTTTATTTTCAGAAAAACAAATTACTGCATTCTGCACAAAGCTAATCATTGACTTTGGACATCATTAAGGAATCAGTGGAAAGAAGCGATTTGGGAAAAAAAAAGAAGAAAAAAAGACACATTCTGAAAAATAGAGAAATCACATGTAACTTGAAATTGCCCCCAGTGTTTCCTGATGTGTCGGACTGTGCAAACAGGCTACGTAACGTTGGAAAGTAAAAACTTCTACACAAATATCTGTACAAAGTTATAAAAAAAAAAAAGCGTACCCGTCGTCTCGGTACCCAGGTCGGATAAATGCTGCGATGCAGATGTAACTCAAAGCAAGAGTTGTTTTATTTTTTGGTTTTTTTTTTCCAAGGTTACTTTTTTGATTTGGCGAGCAGCCAAGTCTGTCAGTAAATAAGTGTTTCATTTGGAAAGGGGAAACGGTGCAAGTTGATGTGTTGATCATCCGTTATAAAGATGCATTTGACAGGCGGGGAGGACAGGAGCTCCCCGGATAGGATCATTCCATATGATTACCAGCTTTTGTGTCTCGAAAAGCATAAAAAAAACAGCTTTTTTTCTCAAGGTTCTCCATCTTTTCTGATGTTCATTGATTAATTTTTTTCTGTTCTATTTTCTCCTCTTCTGTTCTCTCATCCCCACTCGACTGTTTTGATTTCACTTTAGTACTACGTCACTGTAGGTTTTCCGATATTGTACTTGAGACATACAGGTCTTATGATTCATGGTGCTGCAGTCTTGTTTTTCCAATAAATTTGAAATCCAGTTATGTTCCCCACGAACGGCTGCATTCATCTCGTCATTACATCATTTTGAATCTGTTTATTGTCCTCCAAATTGCATCCTGATCATACATATATTTTATCATGGAATGCAGGAACAAAATGAGAAGCTAATAATCTGACTTTCTTTACTCCGTTGTTGGGTTTGTCTCATTTCTTTTGAATCCTGTATGGATTTTATATATAAATTTTTTTTGAAAATTTATATGAGTATTTTTTCTGACCAATCCTTGCATTCCGTATACCACAAAATGGGGGAAGGGAGGTTTCTATGGGATGGTTTGGACGGTATATAAAAACAAGATAACAAAAAGCTGCTGTGTTCTCCTTATTTTTATGCGAGAGCTGCTTCATAAAGTTTCCCTTTCCACAGAATGCTGTAATCCCTTTTTTTTTTTTTTTTTTTTTAATAAGATCCTCACCAACTGAATTGTAAGGAAAAGAGATGACAGAATAAGTTATTGAGTCGTGTGCCATGAGCGCTGCAGCGGGACCTCAACACAACGTTAAACTGATAGCTGAAGCACGGTGGGAGTCGCTCTCTCCTCTTCCTGTTTTTTTTTTTTTGGTAGTTTGTTTGGACCGAGGATGTTGTACCGGAACAAATGCTGGATTTTTGTATGGAAAACTTCAAAGACCGAGGGACTGGTCACCTGACTGGACGCCTGACCTTTAAACCCCACCCCCACCCCCCTCCTCCCTGCCCCCCCTCCCACCCCCACCCCATCCACCCACAGACAGAAGGGTACTCACATGTTACATGAATGTTTGACAGACAGAAAGACTTCCGAATAATTGAAAAAAAAAAAAAAATTTGTGACCCAAAATTTTAACCAGCACCTTAAAATGAAAGAAATACAACCTAAATGACACAATACGACAATATGTATGAATATGTGTACTTTGTATAGAAAGAAAATGTGTTATAGAGACTTGTACGGAGAAAAATATAGTACACTAAATTTACCGCATGATATTTGTTTTGGGGTCTGAGCGACCGACTTTTGTCAGGTGGTTGGATGCTAATCATCGGGTCTGTTCCTGGGTTCTTCCAAAAACCAGACACTTCATTTTTTTTTTTTTTTTGTAAAGATCAGATTTTGTTAGTTTTTGTTTTATTTTTACACAGAGCATAGTAGTAACTATTTCGATTTTTTTTTTCTCCCCCCTCCAAAAGATTTAAGAAGCAAAAGAGATGTAATGCATTTTGATAATAAAATAATCATGATGGTAATGTATTTTGAAAACTGCCATTTTGATGTTTCATTTGAGTGGACGGGCATGGATGCGGGCAAACCTTTACATTTCAGTATGGTTTGTAGGTATCTGAACTAACCGGGAAAGCACTCCATTTATCTTTCAGGGTGCATTGTAACAGCCTGAAAAGTGGACACGTACAAGAGACATAAATCGAACGTCACTAGGTTTCAACCGATACTGATATTTTTCTTGCCGAAAAAATACAAGTATTCAGTGTTTCCCCCCCAGAATTGTATTCTTGTCAGGGTGGAAAAACCTTTGGAACAGCATTTAGACCATCATGGGACACTAAAACTCTCCACTGAAATGCAGATGAATTAAATTCTTTTAGGGTTAGCAGCTCCTTAATGCAGGGTGACACCCCCACCCCCCTCGCCTATTCAATGGTAGGGAAAATTTGGGATACATTACTGCTTTACGTGAAGAATTAATCTACACAAAAAATACTTTACATGAAGGAATAAAATGTGCAAAGAAAATCAAATCTCACTGCAGGTTTTACAGACATTTCATGTAGCTGTGGTGAGGGAGGAACCTCCATCATACCACAGGTGGACAACAATGACTGGCTGATATCTGATTTTCTATAGTAAAAGGCCAATGTCAGCCTGATATATCAGCCCTCACTGTTCTATAGTCCAGTGTGATGTAGCCTGATGGAGTGTAGGTTAAGTTTAGGTGTAGATCGGGGTGGATCTAGGACACCGAAATTCACTGTTGAGCCCTCTGGAGGTGTTGTTAGCTCCTCCCATCACAAGAAACCTCTGCAAGGGGTGGCCAGTTAAAGGAAAAATCCACCCTAAAACAATTTAACACTAAAAAACAGCTATTGGCAGCTAATTTCTATCGATCATACAGGGAGAAAACCATCGCAGAAGAGGAAGAGAGACCAATTTCTCCACCCAAAGTAGCTTCAACAGACCAGAATGCAATACAGCCACCCCCACCCGCTTCCTTCCTGATCTTACATGTGCAGTTTCATGGCTGTGTAAGCAAAGCTGCAGATTTTACAGCCAAAAAAATGATTTTGAGGTAAGAAAGTATTTTTTTGAACCAAGTTTATATTTTGATTAGCACTGATAGCATTGAAGTTAAAATGATAGAATTTGTATTAGATGAAACAGTAGTCTTTCAAGTAAAATGTCATGCATTCCATCCATGCTAATCTCAAACCACCATTCTACAACAGCTAGAAATATAATGTCTGACGGGTGGGGATAGTTGTAACACTGTTGAAAAAAGTGTTACTGTGACTCAGATTAAACAGTCACATGATGGAACAGCACATTTCAGGTCAATTAAGTTTTAATTGACTTAAGATTTAAGTTTAACTGAGATTTCTGTTAATTTTGTTAAAAAGACAACCCATACATGCATGCACAGTTAAGAGATGTTAAAATGGTTCAGTTCAAAAGGATCAGTGTAGTCAAAGACACACACACACACACACACACACACACTGACAGTCATGTTCTTTAATGTCATACATTCTTCATTAGAGCTGTTCTAATACAAATTGTATAGTCTGGGCTCAAATTTAGCTTCTTTCCTCTTGTTACAACTTACCCCAGTATTGGGGTAGGTTGTAACAATGGAAGTCCTTGTATTTGACATCAATTCATGATTGTGATTGCTATTTGTAGCAGACAAATGTGGGCACTTTGTGTCAAAATTTGAGATCTAACACCAAAACTCTCAAGAGTTATAGGGACTGAGACAAAATGTGTTACAATCATCCCCAGTCTCCCCTAATTAATAAAGTAGAAACAACAACATTCACAATAAATAATTACCATACCTTGGTCCTGAATGCTCCCTGATTTTTTGTCTTTAGAGATGGCTTCCAAATAGATTCCTGACCATTTTTCAGTACTGCACATTAAACACAACGTCCTATTCTACACAGCATCAGTACTCTCCATGTCCACTAGAGGGAAGCATTGAGCTATGCTGGTGAAGAAGTCTCTGGATGCATTATGAAAGAAAGGTACGCTATTGGTTCTCTGTGTTAATTATTATGATTATTCTATCTGTCTTGATGATTATGATAATTGTATTAATTTCAGGGATGTAATGCAGGGTAAACTGGCCCAGACTTATATCTTTATGACATAAATTCATAGTAGACATCATATTAAGTAGTATCACACTGATAATCATATGAACATGGGATCTTTTAAGGCGAGAGGAAGCATGAATGAACGCTTCTCTAAGAATATAATTGATTTTTGTTTCTACTGGTGGTTGTTTGCCTCACTGCCTGGAGGTTATAGTTTACCCTCCTTTTTTATTTACCACTACATCCCTGTTTCCTTCACCTAGATTTATGCATCTGTCCATCACTTTTTGTGTGTCCTGAGCAAAATTCAAATTGGGTTAATTTTCATTGGTTGAAAGCCTTAAGTTTCTCGGTCTTAGTCCCCAAAACAGTCAACATTCCCAATGCTGCTCCAGATTACACCCATGGGCAGACAGAAAGCCCACATGACATCACCCATCTCAGGCAAACTTCCCTCCAAAACACAGAGCCATGAATGAATCCAAAGAAGCACTAGCGTAAAAAGAGGGGATAGGTCTTCACACTCGTTTGGTTTCTCCTGCTGCAGCAGGCGGACAGATGCTAATCGAAGCCAGAGAGTGAACAGGTATGTTTGTAGTGAGCGAGCCGGAGGCCGCAGTGACGACAGGTTGTCTCAGTGGAGGAAAAGGAGAGACCAGATGGTTGGTCTGACGCATCTCAGCATGTGGAAGTCTTCATTCTCACCGCTCCAGATGGCCTTTATACCTTTATGCCTGGCCCAGCACCTGCTCCAAGAGCCAAGGTGCCACACAGCAAGAACCCAAAGAGAGAGAGAGTCTTCTACTGTCAGGAGTTCTCAAATGTTTTCATGACTCAGACCTCCAAAAGACACACATTAGGCCCCACGGATCCCCATTTGATTAGATTTAGTCCCAGGGACCCATATGGGAATACTTTTGCTGTTGTTGATTTAGTATTGAATTGTAGAACTACACTGTAGTAGAACTACATTGTAATCACTGAGCAATAATCATTCTTATACATTCCTTAAATAGGATATTCTAGCAAATTAAATTATAATGAAATTAAACTATATCTCAGTTTGCTGGGGGACTCCCTGGAACTCCCTCAAGGATTCCTGGAACCCCTTGAAGGAGCCCTGGAACCTCTTTAAAAAACCCTGGAACCTCTTCAAGAACCCCTGGAACTTCCTCAAAGACCCGAAGAACATCTTCAAAGACCCCCAGAACCTCCTCAAGAACCCCTGGAACCTCTTCAAAGAGGTATGTATTCTGTATATATTCTGCACAGTGTAATACATGCAGCGTTTATAGTTAAAATGGCATATATTATGGCATTTTTCATTATTATTATGACATCAAACATTAACATGGGTGCTCACGTATTGAATTTGATGATTAAATACAAAGTAATTGGTAGCTGTGCGGCGATTTTGGTGTAGAAGTAAAGCTCGGAATTGCAAGCTACATGACGCCATAGGGCCCAAAAGGGCTTTTCCCCATAGAGATACATTAGAAAAGACACACGTCAAAATGTTTGAAAAAAAAGTCGAAAAAGGACTCTTTGAATTATCAATTTTTAAATCATTAGGTCCGTTTTTCTTTGGAAGCTGCCAAGAGAAGCTGTATTTTCTGGAGCTCAGTGAATGCGCCTCTAGGACACGGGAACGCTCCATCTGCGCATTCACCGCTTCTACTTCCACTGTTGACAGGCTACTGCAAGGAGGTTCTATATTAACTGCCCCTGAGCTGCGCGCGCATCCTCGACTGTGTGTAAACAGGAAACTCTTCTACAGCTTTATCCATCAAACTAGATCACATTAAACTCAACCTACAAGTCAGCTGACTCTTATGTTTAGCAGACAAGACTTCAGAACAATAATATGGCTTCTATTTTGGTGTATTTTCTCTGCTGATTAAATAGGTCGCTTGCAAGCTAGCTAACGTATAACATTGCTGTAGTTAACCAGCTACATAGCATATGCAATTCTATGCACCTACTTACTATTTTATATATTTATATCTCGAAATTCTCAGTTTATAGACTATGCCTATGTACTTTTATTTATCCTATTAAAGTTATGAATATATTTGGGCTTTGGTGGTTCTAATTTATTGTACTGTCTATAAATGTATCTTTAGATGTCCAACTTGAGTTAACCTGCTTGAGTTACATACTGATAATGTGTATTATCTATGTAAATGGCAGAGTCTATTTCCAACCAGGTGTGTTTCTGGGCACTGTATAGGGAGATCAAGCATATAGAAATTTTGCTATGACAAGAGTCTAGATACTAATAACTACTTGCAAACTCAAGTAAACCTTGGTGTTGCTGTGACACCAAACAAACCCAGAATATTATTTATGATAATAGATTAACTGATTTTTTTCACAAGCAATACTTACATTTAAATTGATCAGAGAGCTCTAATATTTATGTCATGGCCAAATGTTGTGAGGAGACTCACCTTTGATCCAGTGTAGGTCAATCCCATGTTTTAAATCAGTACTGCAGCAGATTAATAATGGCTACAAGCAATACTATCTCTACACTGAGGCAACAGCATGTTGGTTAACTTGGACTGTGTGGCTTTAGTCAATGTTGTCAGGAAGTACTCACAAGGAAGAGACATTCAAAAAATGTATCATGTATATTCTGTAAGACTGACTTGTAGAATTAAAAACACAATATTGATATTTGTGATTGGAAAAACATGTAATTAATGAAGGTAAAATGTAATAACCGAGGTAAGATGGAGAAAAGTAACTGAGGGCAATGAACTGCAATATGATGACAGATAAGACTTATTTAAGAGATGATCCAAGACAAATTGTTATACTGTATGTAGGGTAAAGTAAACATTTCTTTCAAAATACGTTTCATTCTACATGTTCCGTTTTCAATGGGTGAAACATTCTCAGGGGTATTAAGCATTACAAGACAGTCTCACATTTGAAGAAGACCAATCCAGTGATTAGAAAAGACCAATCATTGTGCTTTACCATGAGCTGAAAATGGATAAAAATGTGAGGCTCCACTGCTGTTGCAGAAATGACTTTATTGATTACTTGAAATAATGAATTAATGAATTACTGATATAATGATTGATATGATAAGATTGATTAATATGATAATTGATATAATAAAATGGATATAATGAATTGAACTGATTATTTAATTGTCTTCCTCTTCTGGTGCCTGAAAGAGAACAGCAGTGTTTCAGCATCTTGCAGCAGTCATGGTTCCAGCAGATGAATCAAGCAGCAGATGAATCAAACAGCAGATGAATCAAACAGCAGATGAATCAAACAGCTCAGTACCTCAACAAAGGAGTCTACGAGCAGATCCAGAAGAGCGGCCTGGGAGCGGTATTCTTCGGTGGTCTCCTCTATCTCTGCCAGTAATGTCAGGTACCTGCTGACTAGCTGCGTCTTCCTGCGAGTCACAAAGCAAACCCAAATACCCAATCGATCCATTTGGATCTAATCATGAAGAATCAGTGTGTAATTTTCAGTGTGTCCAGGAGAACGCCTCACCTTTTCCCTTCTTCAGTGTCGCCATAGGTCTGTCTGAGTGTCTCCTCAAGCACCTGCTGCTCTGACTGTGGCTCTTTGTTCTGAGGCTCTGAAGATGTGATACATGACATGTGACAAACATTCTCCTCTCACTGATCCATCAGATCAACAGCATTTCCCCTCTTGGAAGCTCATACTTGAAGCAGAATTCTGAACCAACCTGTTTCCTGCTCTTTGTTGTCGTCCTTCTGTGAATTCTGTAAGTGACATTTTGACATTATTCATGTGATGAAATTTAAAGCATGTTTTATGTCTACTGTTAATAACTCCAAATTACAATCCCTTACATTTTATATTGTCATATTATTTGTTGTAGAGCATATACCTTTTGTATTTGGGACGCCCTTATGTGCTGATATTCATCCACCACCAGAGCAATGGACAGACTGTCATGAGAAAATTGTAAAATACATTATTTACATTTATATTCAGGATATTAAATGTTCCATACACCATATCCTGTTTACAATAACCGGGATAAGCCCACATCCTGAATCAGAAAAGCCTGAATATGCTTGTTGTTGTTGTTTATTGTTGGGTTTAGTGTTTCCACAGAGTCACGAGCATCAAATGATGCACCACTATTTAACACAGTGACCTGTTTCCATGTATACAGCTATATGAAAACAGTAGTTACTGATCATTCCAGGTAAACAGCAGATCCCTGGAATAAGCTCATATTCAGAATATTAATGTGCATGTAAACCTGCCAACTTACCTGAGGAATACGAAGCACTGTATCATGATGTACAGGACCAGGAAGATGATAATGTGAGGTGCACCTGAAATGATTAAATAGATGACTGTAAGTCACAAGTCAGGACAAATACCATGACAAGAGTATTGTTAACTTATTACAACGCAAAGAGATTTGGTATCACAAGCCAAACACCAATTACTGCAGCCCAAAACTATGAATGTTGCAAAATGTGACGGACAACACACAAAGGGAACTGACTGGCAGAGATTGAGAAGCCTGTCACTCAATCTTTGATCTGACCAATAGCAGCAGACCCACCCCGATCCAAAGCCCCGCCCCTAATACTTCTGTTCAACAGATGCAAAGTCAAATCCCAGGAGTGCAATCACACTTCGTCGCCATCTGCTGTTCAAACAAATAATGATGCTGTGCATGGCATGAGGAATTCAGATGCAGTGGCTCAATTTAGTTTTCAAAGACGATCATTTGGATGTAAATGTGATTTCTTTGATTATTTTGCAATGTTCATAGCTTTGAGCTGCAATAATCCCTGTCACACATTAAAATTGGTTTTGTCATATTATGCCATCATGAATACCTAGGTTCCTTTTAATAATGAAGATGAAGGGAGAGGTCCTCTAACAAATACTCATTTGGACTATTTGCAATTAGTGCTGTAGTTTCTTGCTGCGCATTTTAAAAGCATGTGCCATGTAACTGTTCAGTGTTTGTTGTTTGTACTGTATGATCCTGACTCTGACAGTTGCACACGTATTAAACATAAGGCAATTCTGAAAATGGGTTGATTAAAATGAGTCATTGTTCATTATTTTTGATGATGGTACAGAATATGAAAATGATAAGAAATCATATCTAGACCTAACACTTGCCAAATGACTTCTTACAACATGACTGCTGGAGGGAAAGCAAAGCACATCATGAGTTGCCATTACAGTAAGCCATGTTTAGAGATGTTCCCACAAAATATTTACATGTTTGAGGGTAGCATCATCTGTGCTTCTCAAATCTTCTCTAAGGAATTTCAAAATGGATGTAAAGCATGTTGGAATGAAGCTGCTCAGTAATACATGAAGCTTCACTCACCATTGTTCTTGCTGGTGTAGTAGAGGCTGGTCCAGTCATCCAGAGTGAGCACCTGGAACAGAGTGAACATGCTCCTGAACAAGGAGCCAAAGTGCTGTGGATCCGACTCCCTGAACAACCCGGTGAAAGTGACGGCAAGCATGTAGTGGACCACGATCATGTAGACGGCGACGCCCGACACGGCCCGGACAGACTGGACAGCGGCTCTCATCACAGCCTCGAGGCTGCTGACATGGCTGTTGGGAATTCAACAAACAGCAAAGATATTAGGACCAAAAAGACTCCATGGCATTTATCATGATGGTCAAACGATTCATGAGAGAAGAAGTAAAGTGAAGACATTTAGGCGCCCGACCTACCGCACGAGGCGCAGACCCCGGCACACTCGCAGGGCCCGGAACACTCTCACGTTCTTCAGGACTTGTGCGATTTCCGAGGGCGGGCCTTCATCGGATCCCCCAAGAGAGCCCATGCGTTTCAGGGACAAGTCCAGGAGAGCCACGACCAGAAGGATGAAATCTGGGTGAGCCGGATAGTTACAGAGAGGGAAAGTGTCAGGAAGAAAACAGAGAAAGTACAGTTTGTTTTGGGATGGGCTGTCTTGCATTATGAAATACAAAACATGGGAATATTGCTAGATTTATATTGAAGTCTTACCAATATTGTTCCATAGATTTTTAAAATAGAGCCGCCCCCAGGCCAGGAGTTTCAGTCCGCACTCATTGATGTAGATCGCCAGGAACAGACACTCCAGTACATCAAGGTGCCATCCTTGAATTTGAGAAAAGATGTTATTTACACATTTGACTTTTACTTAATTAAGGCTTGAAGCTATATTCTTTTAAAGTAATAGTTCACACAAAAATAAAAAAAATTGGTCATTATCTGCCCAATAATGAGCTGGTGTACCATATTTTCCTACCTGCTCTGAGCTCAACAGCGTCAGCTGCCCGGGCCACTATAGAGATGGTGTTGATCACCAGCGTGAAGACGATCAGTCGATTAAAGCATGTGTGTCCAACCAGCATGTCCAGGGCTGTGAAAAACCTCCACCGCCAGACCTGGAGTCTTTGTCCCAGACTCATCTCTTCTTCTTCAGCTGAGAGAAAGTGATAGAGTGAGAGAGAGAGAGATGCCTACATTTCAAGCTCAGTCAGAGTGATTATTTTCTCTGTGACCTCACTGGATGTCAGTTGGTGGCAATGTCAACAAGGCTAATATTATATAGTATTATACAACAGTTAGTTCCGCTCGAGTAATTTGATTGGACAGGAGGCATTCCATGAGTACTGATATGCAGTATAACAGCAGTGGGACATTTTGCTGTATGTAACACTCCACTTTACAGCTGTTCTAATATAAATATAAAGACAAAAATCTAAATGCTCTATTTTTAATGGCTAATATTATATTTTGCTGATTTAATTTTCCTCACAAACACGAGTTACATAAACACAGAACCACTGATAGAGGACAGTGGAGCGTCTGAATACACAGCAACACACACACACACACACACACACACACACACACACACACACACACACAATGATAAATGTGAGGGGATGGGATTTATTTTCTGAAATATTGGTTGATTGATGATTAATTTCTTGTTACATGCTTTGGCAATATTTGCTTTATTATATGTTTTTATAAACTGTCATGCCAATAAAGCACATTGAATTGAATTGACAAAAATCTGTTGTCTCAAATTACCATTGGCTACTTGATAAATAATTTTGTTTGTAGAACAGCCGTGCTGATATCCAGTGTAACACCCCTGGTGTGTTATTGCTTAAATAATATTACACTATACTATTAATACCACTGATAATGTAATGGTATATAAGCCGTTCAGCCCTTTCAATTAGCTTCCTTTGAATCTTACCTTTCGTAGCAGCTGGCTGCCTGGTCTGAGAAGGTGTAGGCTGCATCCTGTGAGACAGACAGACAGCAGAGACAAGACACATCTCACACATTCTCCATCTCATTTCTGATGGCCAATTATGGTTCAGAACAAATGAGGACTTCCTGCATAGTTGAGTTGTTGTATTGGTTGTTAGGATTTGACTCTAACGTTAAAATCAAAATAATCAAAATTGCACAAAGCCAATGGCACCAATGTTTCAATTAACGTATGTCGATAATTAACGGTATATACCGTTAATTAACGTTAGCCGTAATTAACGTCAGCCGGTTAGACATAATCTAAGTCTAACCGGCTAACGATAGTCAGTTACAATGTCAGTTACAACAGCTAGCTAGCTAAGCTATAACGGATATAAAGGAAGACGTTAAATTCAGTTTAAAACTGATTATGTCAAACAATTACTGACCTACAAGGAATTTACAGTAAAATATGTATTTTTTTGTATCAGCTCTGCTGTGACATTAACTAAAACTGAAATTGTTTCATGAAGCTTGTCTTACCTGGTAAAGTTTTCACCGTCTTTTTGGTCTGTGCAGCTGTTCAAATGCGAAAACAAATTTAAAAAATGCATGGATGTTTTGAATGGCATATGGATCGTTGCTATGGTGATTAGTTTTACCTGGATGGATGCAAGTGCCTGTTGCTTTGCTCCGCCCCTGCGTCTCATGAACCAATGACAGCGCAGGACGGCGCTGTTGGAATTGTGGGCAGAGCGGACGATGACACGCGCCGTGAGCCGAGGCCGCGCACTGCTTTAGTTTTGGAAATGAATGATCTCCATCGAGGGAGGAGCCAGATTTTGGAAATTGTGTATATTATTTTATTCTTAATCACATTCCGTTTCTTGCCACCCTGAATTCTTGTACATTTTTTAATAAGATAGTTTTTAGTTTGTTACATTTTCAGGCAAACGCTGCGCCCTACTATATCAAGTGAACCAATGGCAAACCAGTGAACTGCCAGATAACCAATCAAAGTTGGTTACACTGTGAACAGCTGTTTGGTCCATGACAGATTTTTTTTTTAATGAATCAGATAGACATGCAATGGAAATACACATAGACATACAATACAAATACACAATACAAAAACACAAGGAACAAGAGAATTCAATCTATCATCATTGACGTGTGGGAGTATTACACAAAAGAAAGATCATGTTTGTTAAAGATCCTTTTTGTTTTCTTTGCTTTATGGTTATTACATTTTTCAATTTTCAGTTTTAAAATATGCTTTCACTTCAGTTTTAAAAATACTAAAAGAAGGTTTGCTTGCTGACCATTTTGTTTTATGAATCAGGTATCTTCCCAATAAAATAAGGAGATTGATTATAAAGGAGATTTCATTGTCCATATTGTCCTTATGAAAATAAAAAAGGATGTCCTTTTTGGTGAGATTGACATTCAGAGTTGGTTTTGTCTATAAGAAGTCCTGAAGTCCACTCCAAAGTTCTCTAACATAACAACATTTCCAAAATAAATGTTCAATTGTTTCAGGGCAAGAATTACAAAATACACATTTGTCATCAGAGGCAACTTTGAATCTTTTTACAATGTATGTTTTTACAGGATAAATTCTGTGAATAAGTTTATAAGACACCTCTTTCACTTTGTTTAGTATACAATATTTATTTGGTACAGTGAAGAGCTTATCCCAAAGAATCTATCCCAAAGCCGCATTCCAGTATATTTTAGAAATAGGAACACATGTATCCAGAGTACGTTTCCGTAAGTATTTGTTAGTGCATTTAGGGCTTAGAATATCCATTCCCTCTAATTTAATTGTAGCAATAGAATCTAGTAGAGAAATCGAGGGGGAGTCTCCATAGAACCTAACAAGTTGGATCAAACCAAGAGGGATGGCTTCAGTTATGGTTTGGTATCCAGCCATTATCTGCCTCTATGTACTCTATGCATTGCCTCGTAGCACCTATGTCCTGTTGGACCAGAACTTAGCTTTATGGCACTTACGCTCGTTGTTCTCTCCTGACTAGAACCTTGCTTGTGTTGTATTAAAATCTCATGTGTACGTCGCTTTGGATAAAAGCGTCTGCCAAATGGGAAATTGTAAATTGTAATGCAGACATTGTATTTGGTTATAAAGTCTTCAAAGTTGCATTCTTCATACCATTAATGAAATGTTTAATAAAGATAACATCATGACTAAATAGAGTTTGGGAGAAAATAGATTTTCTCTTATGTATTATATTCTTATTGTTCCAGATTGTATACAGGTGTGGAGAGAAATTGTGTTTATACAATATATGAGATTCCAAATTTTAAGCATTTGTCTGTGAAAATTGGAGAGTTTAACTGGGATTTTCCTACACCGAAAGGGCATTTCAAGAGGAATTCTGTGGAATGTGGAAATCACGGACACCGGGCAAACTTTGGAATAGTTGTGGCAGCACTCGCCGTTTCAAGGTAAGAGTGGGTCCATCTGTAATTCGACCCGGCGTACGCCGAAACTGGCCCAGGTAGGTGGAGTCAGCACTTGAAAACGGGCGACGCCGCGGCGTACGCCGGATGGCCCGCTGGCGGCTGAGACCAGCGATGACGTAACCAGCGCTCTCCAAGTGGCTGAGATACTGAACAGAGTTAGAAAGAGACATTTGTTTTCCATCTAAAAAAAGAACATCGCCTAGTAAATCAAATAAATGTAGGCTATCCTGTATATCCATTCATTCACTTTATGAATGGCCCTCCAAAAAAAAAGAAGAAAGAAAGATGGATAATGAACAGTTAATCAATGAAGTAGGTAAATATCCGGAATTATACCCCATCAATCACAGATTATTTAAGGATAAGCAATGGAAATCGGCAGCTTGGAGGAAGATTGTGGGAGTAACGGGATGTGCCGGTAAATTGTAACGTTACTAGTGTAGCACAGAAAAATGTCCAGAAAACAATCAACTGCACCTGAGAGATGGATCTATCCTAACTGGATGTGACTCAACAGCAAACGTGCAATCGGTAAGTGTCACCACTTTGTGATTATATTTAGAGTTTATTCCAAGTACAGTCAACTGAGCTTGAGAAAAAGTCAAGGTTTGCTAACGTGTGTAAAGTTATGTTCCATTTGCTTGTTTGCGACATTGTGTTCTTGTTTATTTTACACTCTATGGTGCTTTGTTGTTAAATCAGTTGTGGACAGATGTGTCTGCTAACGTAACTTGAGAATGAGAAATGGATACGGTAGTTTATGGTATTTCAGTCCGATTAGCATCGGGTAGCGATTTAGCTCCAGTCTGATGAGAGAGAGTTTGATGCGGGCCTGTGAATACGAGGAAGCCTGTTGGCCACAACGACAACAGTTAGCAATAGGGGCAAAAACATGTGCAGCCAGAGTCGGTTGTAGGCTACCTCAGCCGGCCAAAACGAGCACCTCGTCTCGTTAACCCGGTGCCGTTAGGACACACGTACTATAATCAAGGTCAGGGGATAGTGCCACTTGCAGCAAGCTAATCTAGTGTTAGTGTTAGTGTTAGTGTTAGCGTTAGCGCGCTAGCTAAGGTTAGCTCCTCTGGCTCACTTTGCGGACACTAGGGGTGGGCGATACCGCAAAATTTGGTTTCGATCCGATACCAAGTAATACAGGGCCAGAATCGCCGATATCGATACCGATACCGATACTTTTTATTATTAAAAGCAGCTTATGTACTTTCATGTAGGGGAGAGCAGTGTGTCGTGATTTATGAGGTGAATGCATCATCAATAGGCTAAATCTGAATACATTTTCATGACCACTAAATTATTTGCCAAAGGTTAGCAACCATTGTAAGGTGAGTGGTAGAATTTCTACCTGCCACCTGTGAGACCCGGGTTTGATTCCCAACTGAAGCATCTATGTAGCAAAAAAAATTGGCTTCATTCATTTATGTAGCACTTTGTAAAAAAGTGCTACATAAATGAATGAAGCCAGTTTTTTTTGCTTTCCACTGTTAATTACTTAATCACATGCATGTTAAAACACAGGACAGTTTTTAAAGGCAAATAACAAAAATATTTTTTTTATTATTGTAAATTGAATGTGCAAACATGAAAAAAAGTTTTTTGAATAAACAAAGTGCACACAATTATTTGTGGAGAACAATGAATGTTTTAAAACTTTCACAACTTTTATAATAAGCAAAGTGCAAATAACTAAACAAAAGCACAAACTACCCTCAACCATTCTTCTTTCCTTCAGTTAGAGCAATGGTTCTCAGGGTGCGCGACGCGTATGTTGGTTGTTTGAGTGCACACGACACGACAACAGCAGTAGAGAAGCAAAGAGTGCATGCATGCACTAAGATGTGTTCACGACAACGGAACGTTGTTTGCACAGACAGTTCTACTCTTTGATGAAATGGGTACAACGTGGAAGAGAGAAACTGAAACTGGTATCGATCCTATTGACACTAGAATCGATCTTCAAAAACGAGACGTAGTATCTGTAGTATCGATATTTTGGGATCGATCCGCCCACCCCTAGCGGACACATCTCCTTACACGAGACAACCGCAACTGTAACGTGGCAAAACTTGAAAAGTACTTTGTCGATCAGGGACTCTGATTACCATTAATATTTCACTTCTAACGCCAAATGAATGGAAGGGAGTTACTGGTTGATGAGATGTAACATTTCACATTCTGTCTTTGCACCTAGTCTGGTAAGTCTAGTCTTGTAATCAGCTGGGGTTGTGGCAACCTAGAAACATAAAAATGATGCTAAATGATAAACATATAATATAAACGTCATTGTCAGTGTAATGTTCTTATAAAGCTTGCAAAATTCAATAACAGTTACCCTGTCTCATTCCGTAGGTTACCAGAAGAATGAATCAGCTTCAGGATCCACCTACATGCATGGTGGGTCATCCTGGAGCCTGTATGTTTGAATGTGTTCTCACTACAGAATACAATGAACATTTATAAAGCAGACTATGGGCCCTTACAGCTTAGAGGTATAGAGCAGTAAGTTTCTTTTATGCATTCTGTGCATGAATTGATTTGCCAAATAATATGGCCAACATGTAACTTTGGATAATACTTTACATGACAATAAATTTGAGTAAAATAACTGTGTGTTGTTATACTTTATTACACATCCATGTAGAGAAACAACTGAAAAGCACACCTAAAAGTCTTTTAGTGACAGGGGCATAGGACAAAAGTTACTGAATAAGTAATATAATCCCACACACACTGTCTACACTTGCATGGTGCTTTATTACATTTCAATAACTGAAATGTAATAAAGCACCATGTAAGTGTAGACAGTGTGTGGGATTATATATTTTTTTCCCTTTACACACCCATGTAAATTAAACGTGAAACCAAAAACTAACCACAACACTGACTGTTCATACAGAATAAAATTATTTTATTATAGAAAAGTCATTAAAAAGGCACATGTAGAAACATAATACTGCTTGTGCAGGACCATAATGGGGTGCTGTTATGTTACAAAATCTACATCTGTGAAGGTACACAGGGGAGTGTTCCACTGCAGCAGTTATTGCAGTGTAGTAAAGTAGTGCAGTATCAATCACCAAAATGATCTATAATTTGATATTTTTAGTTATCTGTTATGTATTCGTGGAACACACCCAACTACAACCTGACCTCATGCCAGATAACCAAAACAACAAAAGAAGAGACTAAATATTCAAATGAAATATATTGACAGTATGTGTACCTTCCTCTCAGTGTCTAGCCTACAGATCCTTTGTCAGCTAGTGCTGGGGCTTTAGTAACAGAAACACAGAAATCATCAGTTCCATTACAAGAGTGTACATCACATATTAGTGTGTAGCAAATTTGCAATTTTCATTTATGGATTACTTTATACTATAGTTTATACTTTATGACATTTGTATATTTATTGAATTTTCATATTTACAAAGTTTTGTGTGTGCAATAAAAATGTGTTGGTAAACATACTGAAAGTTGGCTCAGAGGGTCGGCTAAGCAGGCCCAGGGTCCTCCTCATCCTCTTCCTCCTCCATTAGGTCAAGACGGTCTCCTGGATGGTCTCTTGGTAGGTGGGGAGGTCAGGCTAGGTTGTGGAGGAACAAAGGGGACAGTTGAAGAGCCAACTCTGAAATCTCTGCATCTCTGCAATCCAAAACTACATTACCACAAACTACAGCCTCAATAATTACTATGTAGTTGATTCTAAATGTCTAAAAGGTGCTCGTTTTGGCTGAGGTAGCCTACAACCGACTCTAGCTGCACATGTTTTTGCCCCTATTGCTAACTGTTGTCGTTGTGGCCAACAGGCTTCCTCGTATTCACAGGCCCGCATCAAACTCTGTCTCATCAGGACTGGAGCTAAATCGCTACCCGATGCTAATCGGACTGAAATACCATAAACTACCGTATCCATTTCTCATTCTCAAGTTACGTTAGCGGACACATCTGTCCACAACTGATTTAACAACAAAGCATCATAGAGTGTAAAATAAACAAGAACACAATGTCGCAAACAAGCACACGTTAGCAAACCTCAACATGTTCTCATGCCCAGCTGACTGTACTTGGAATAAACTGTAAATATAATCACAAAGCGGTGACACTTACTGATTGCACGTTTGCTCCATCCAGTTAGGATAGATCCATCTCTCAGGTGCAGTTGATTGTTTTCTGGACATTTTTCAGCAGCTATGCTACAGACAACAGGGTTTTGGTCTTCCGCATTCAGTTGCCGGGCACCACCCTGTCTATTACGGGATTGGAAGAAAACATGAATGCTTTTAGTCCTATTTAGAACATAGGGTAGTGGTGCACTCTTGTGGCCGAAATGAGTATTACAACAACAAACACTTACTTAAACTTTTTTTTTTTTCACCTGCCAAAACTTTTTTTTTCACCTGTTTTCACAGATGAAAAAAAAAAAAAAAAAAAAAAACTTAGAAAAATGTACGGAAGCCGAGAACGGCCGTGCTTGCAATTATTTTTGATCTTGATCTGACCTGATCTCTGATAAACATTATCTGTAATAAGAGGAAACGACATTTTGTTATCTCGAGATCACGAGTTAATTATCTCGTTATCTCGAGAAAACAAGCTTTGTTTTTTTTTTCCACCTGTTCTTAAGTCATAAACACAGGAGAGAAAACAATTTAGATCAGACTTAGAAAATGGATCACCAGATTTTTTTTTTTTTCTCACTTGCCTCTCAGGGCCTCCGTACTGCCAGGTGTGTGCTGGGTGAGCAACTTTCATTGGAATGGATGGGCCGCCATCTTTGAATGCCTCATCCATAGTTTAATACATCCATGGTTTCACCCTGGAACTTTTCTCTTTTTTTGTATTCTGACCTTGTACACGTGATTTTGTTACCAGCAGAGTTAAAAAGGTCTATGAGTTAACATTACATAGTAAAATTGAGCATTCTGCAGGCCCTTTTATCATGTATTCCCTAAAATGCACTTGTCACTAACAATTAGCCACTAGAATTTATTTTTGCTCCCTAGTCACTATTTTACCGGTTACTAATCACTATTGTAAATTCGCTGGTTATTAGATACTAGTTCATATTAAGGTAGCAACATTTCTGTTTTTACTAGTAAAAATTTAAAGCTGCCACATGTAGAATATTTACCTTAATATATTATTCTCAAATTAATTTTGATGGCATAGTATAATGGCCATCGCCGGGAAGAATGGTTTGTTCTATGTGTCCCTGGGTATGATTTCCTGAGACTTGTGCAGGATAGACTTACGAAAGGAAGTGCCTCAACAAACAGGAAGAGGACTGCCCCCTTTCAATGAACAGTGTGATGTTACTCAAAATGGCCGACGGTAGCTAGCTGTACCTTCAATAAAATGCTAAAAGAAGCCTTTGATAGAGGAGGCAAAAACAACAAAGAGGGAGAGTGAACCTCAGCCGGGCGTTCACTCCTGTTGGAGAGAGGGGTTCAAGACTAGACATTGAACTGTCTTTCTTTCTACTGGACAAGTCTAACAAAATCTGTTACCAAAGCTTTTTAATCAACGCTTCCTAGAACATTGTGCCTGATCACAATGTGCACCATGGCATAGTTTACTATCGTTAGTTACCCGGACAGCTACTAAGCTATCTTAGCTAGTAGCTAAGTCTAAGCCTCATTATTTGGCACATCACAGCCAGGGAAAGGGGCACTAAGTCACTAAGTTCTCATTTGACTAGAGCTGACTATGAAATCCAAGAATACCAAGTCGATACTTGTGACCTTGTGGAGAAAGTTCTTCCCAAGTTCTCTTGATGAGAACTAGGCCTAATCTTTTCTTTAATGAAAGTAAGCACAGAGAAGCTTCCTCACAGTGTGAGATGGACTGTGTGCTTCACATCGCATGTGTGATTAATTAAGACACACAGCTGTTCATTTTCCCATCTGTTTCCACTGACTGTACTGTGGACGATAGCGCTGCTCAGACGTGATGCGCCGTTCTCGCAATGAATCTTGGGACTCCATTCATTCTCGTCATATTGATAAACAGCCTAGGACAAGAGCAAGATAGCGTGCTAACGCCAACGTTAGCTAGTTAACGATTCCAATAATTGAGTGAACAACTAACTAATGCAAACATTTTACGTGAACTAAGTGCCGTGTTTATTGGAGTGACGCTGACATTAGAAACAATATACTGAGACATGGACTGAAAGGCTTGTGTGTGTTTGATGTGAAGGGGGTCACCAAAGTCATCAAATTTCAAATTCTACTGGTAGCAGCTTTAAATACACACACATATCCCTAACCCTAACCCATACACACACATAAGTGCACAACCCTAACCCTATACATAGGCAAAAAATCTAACTAGATATCATGGCCTCTCAAGCTACTCAATACATTTTCTTAATTGGTCCTGAAGCTTCAGGAAAGCTCACTGGCTTCCACTGGCTGGTCTCTGACAGCAGTGTGTTGCTACTGCTGTTGGCTGTGGCAAGTGGTTTTTAAAGATGAACATTGTGTAATTTTAAACTTTGAAATATCTTCAAAGGGGCATTAAAGTAATCTGTGACCTTTATTGACTTTTATCAGTGAACAGTAGGAACTGGCTATGTAAGGTACAGTCATGATATGGCTTTTCACACAGCACATTCTTAGCCTAGGGTTATTTTAACCCTGGACTAACAGTTGGCCCAGTGTTAGCTTAACCCCTGTTCACACACAGACATTTAATCCATGGCTAACTCTTAGCCCAGGACCAGCGATTCACACAACATTCTTGTTAGCCCAGGGCTTACATGTCTGAATATTCTATGGTAATAAAAACACTTGAGCCTAGGAATGCAATGCATCGTTGCTTAGCAACATTGTGAAGGAGAAGTTTGATTTGATTGGACAACACACAAGTGACACAAAAGTGTTCTAACCCTGTTCACACAGCCAACAGATAACCCTGGTTTTAAACAATTTTCTGGGGATAACCCTGAAAAGTCGGGGTTAACCCTGCTCCGGAGCAGGGCCAGCTAGCCCTGGGCTAAAGTCGGGGTTATCCCACTTTGGAATTTGCCTGTGTGAATCGTTTCTTAGCCCAGGGCTAAGAAGGCACTTAGCCCTGGGCTAAGCGCTGTGTGAAAACCAGCATAGACTTTATAAAATCTTCACACATAGACTCACATTCCAGTGATCTATTCTTTGGAAATCCCATGATACTCATGTGGAGAGAGGAAGATTTGCCTTTGTGCTGTTGTTGAACATTGCCGTCACACAATGCCGCCAAAGCACTTTGAGGTTCACGTTGACGTGCATCTATTGATTTGGCAGGTTGGATGAAGAGTGATGTTAACTAGAATACCTTCTGAACACATTAAAAATGACTGGCCAATAAACTATGCTTATGTCATCATGCTTGATTGTATCCTATTCTTTCCTGAAACTCAAGTATATTAGATGCAACCATGGATCCTACAGATTGCCACTGATCCATACTGATCCTATGTGTTAATTCACTTATTTATTCTTATTTATAATTTGTTATACTCCATTCTTATTTATTATACTCCATTAGATCTCCAGTGACTTTAGGGATTTGCTGAAAAGTAAATATGTGATACTCAGCGGTCAGCAGTGGGGAAGGGGTGAAATTAATAATCTCTTATACAAGCATATCAAAATCGGGACTTTGACTTGTCCTTTGAGAATAAAAAGTAAAAAGAAGTAAAAAGGTGCTGTATCCTGTCTATAAACCTTTATTTACCTACCTGTAATCCCATTTTATTGAATGTATCTTTTTTTTAATGAATATTGGATCTTTTAGTGTCCAACTATAACTCATTATTTAATTGCTATGTTCATAGCAAAAAACCTCTGTGTAAAGCAGCGCAGCAGATTTCCTGCCAAATCTGACGTGGTGGCACACAATGTATAATACAGTGTAGAGGCTGGTAGAGGCTGACGGTTTTCTTGCTGATGGTCTCGTTTGTTTACAGTAATTATACTAATGTTTCAAACTTAATATGGTTATGATTTAATGATGTTCATTGTGTAAATGAAGACCATAATGAAAATAAAAAAAATAAAAAAAATACTTTTGAATATGATGCTCTTTGGGGGATTCTCCTAGTTGTCCACAGTTTCATAGCATCTCACTTCCTTCACAGTACACCAGTGTCCAAACACTTTGTCCATATGAAACAAAATCACCCATTACTCCACACACCTAACATCTGTAATAGTGCGGCTATTGCAAGGCTGACCACAGCTAATCTTCCCGGAGGCGTTGTTCGCACTCCCTTACTGTGCTCCGTCACGAGGGTGTGGCATCTCGTTATGGACGTCTCGCTCCGCACACATTTGTAGAACGTCTTTGGGTGTTCCGACCTCGGGTACAGTCCGTCCAGTTTGTGTGTGCAGAAGCCATCGTTGGGATACACAACGGTGATGTTTTGGAAGCAGCTGTGGCCTGGTGTTTCTGTGGTGGTGCCGCTGATCTGGGACGGGTGCTGTGTGGGCTGGGTGTGGTCAAGAGGGAGGGAGGAGGAGGTGGTGGTGGTGGTGGGGAGAGGGACAGCAGGAGTTGTTTGCTGTGGTATCCAGTCTAGGAAGAAATATACTGGGGAGATGCATCAAGTGGACTCTTCAATGTACATATTTTATTTACATTTCCAGTTAGTTTGCACGATCTGATTCCCTTTAATTATGGAGTAATCATGGCTGTCAGTTGGGTATGTAAGTATGGCATTTCCCATACCTTAGCCTACATGAGACAAAATTTAATCTTGTAGTTTTTATCTTTATAGTAGAGACCAAATTGGCACTCTATTTGGAAGCCAAAAATATAAAACAATGGTACCACTTTGCTTGAATTGTTCATCATATGTGCATCATAAAAACATATTACATTATAACTTCATCAGAAAATGTCCTAGTACACTATAACACATCATGAATCTGGCACTAGCAGATTATGGGACTGTTCTAAGTAATATATTTAAAACTGGGGCTCATATATTTAACATAATAATAATTTAATCTTAATACGCTATAATGCATTATTAATCTGGTATAGCCAGGTTATGAGGCTGTTATAGGAAGCTAAGACTAAAGGAGCAAACGTTACTGAATGGATCTACAGTCACACCACAACAGTCTTTTCAGCTAGCACTCTTTTTCTAGCCTGGTTATTTTACATTTAGCCATTATTGCACACAGCTACTTCTCCAATACACCTCCATGATGACACCAGACATGGTTGATAGAACATTTGTGATGCAACTGCAAAGCCTCTATATTCAAACCCTAACATTAGTGTTATATTCATGTATTTGGTATTATCCAAAAGATATTTTTTTCATCTGTCAGTTGAGCTAATATAATTCCTTAGATGAACACAGTGAATAATGGAGCTGTTGAAACCTGATCCAAAATCGTGTCTGTTACAGTGTATTATGTCATGCAACAGTTATTCTACAGCCCATAATAAAAGTAAATGCATATGCACTGTGTCATACTGCACTTGTAGTTGATCGCAGTTTAATCAGTATGAAGATTAGTATGGCTAACAAAGCATTTACAGCTCATAGTAAATGTACATTTATATTATTATTACTTGTCATGACAGATCATTTGATGTACTTTAGATGATATTATGAGTTCATGAAGAGAAAGAACACTGATAAGAAATCCACAGCTTATAAACAAAATAAATATATTAATATTTCAGTAGCAGTAGTGGTACTTTATATTATAAATAAAGAAATATAGGTTCCAGTGATAAACATTACGTTTAGCAGCCTCATAGAATCATAATGCATTTTCTCATGCACTTATTAGATGACTTAGAACCAACAATTCAAGTAGAGTGTTACCAAAAACCACATCAACGAGCATTCAGGACCAATGTTCCCGCTAAGCTGATAGGTTATCAGTAGATTGGTGACCTACGTCTAATAATTGATCACACAACCAAACAATAATATATTGTCAGTCTTCAGTCATTGCTCCACTTTGTCCCCAGACATTTAAAAGACATATAAGCAGGTTTGGAAGTTTTGGTGGCAAATGTTATTAGATGCAGAGACTTTGCCATAGCTTAGGGTTTAGTGAATTGGTGCCCAGAGAGTAAAGGTCATGACATATTTATGATGTATGCTGTCTATAACTGCAGTATAAGACTGTATGGTGGCCTTACCTTTATTGAGTTGGCTTCTTAGATGTGATATCAGTGGATATGTGCCCTGCCCACAGAACTGCCCAGAGAAGTCATCCATATCCAGTGTCCACACAGCAGCCCCTCCAAGCTGCCTGCTCCTCAGATAGCCCACCTATAAAACGAACGGGGGAAAGACACTGTGTCTGCTCAAATCTACAGGGCCTTTTTAAAATATCTGTGTTCCCTTCCACAAGAGGGTCATATACCTTGGCATCATAGCTCTTCTGGTTGTCAAAGCCTACCCACTCACCGCCTTTGACAGCGTAGGGAACTTTCTGACCATCAGTCCACTGGACTGAGGTCCCTTTTAGGAAGGCGCAGGTCTAGGGAAGAAACAACAGGCATAAATATGTGTGACAATATACTTCTGTAGTAGTAGTAGTAGCAGTAGTAGCAGCAGTAATAGTAGTAATAGCAGTAGTAGTAGCAGTAGTAGTAGTAGTAGTAGTAGTAGTAGCAGTAGTGGTAGTTGCAGTTGCAGTAGTAGTAGTAGTAGTAGTAGAAGCAGCAGTAGAAGCAGTAGTAGTAGTAGTTGTTGTAGTAGTAGTAGTAGCACTAGTAGTGGTAGCAGCACTAGTAGTAATATGTTGATATTACTATTGCTATGATTATGTTGATATCTCTACTATATATGGATAGACTTGCTCCCTGCTCCCGTTACCTCATAGTAGGACCAGAGGCCAATCTGCTGGGTGTAGGGCCCAGGGGTGGCAGGGCCACTGACTGGGACACCCAGGCCTGTGAGTGTGGTGGAGAGGGTAAAAGAATGGCTATGGACGGGGAAGCCCAGCAACAGCTTCCCTGCTGGGGCTCCTCGGTCCAGCCAGTACTGCATAACATAATCCTGGCAGGGAAGAAAGGGAAGGGCTGTTAGTGAGGTTATTTGTTTACCCGGGGAGTTGCTCTACTATGGTGTCATGATATATGATCTTACCTAGCAAAGCATCGACCTGGGACTTGTCTCACTTTCAATTAATGGGTGGCAAGATGGTAAGATTAGTGGGTTAATGAGCTAACTTTGGGCATAACTGACTTTTCGGTCTCATGGGAGTGGAACACTTTTAAGCAGGGGTACATCCTCATGGTCACTTAGGCTGCACAGCTCACCTGTTCTGGACCAGGTTATGTTCAAGGCAAGCTACTGGATCCAAACAAACAGTCAAGTCTCTTGAAAAATGGCATCACCACTCCTAGAAGATCCCATGGACTTCACAGTAGGGTAGTGTTGACAGATAGCAAGAAAGGCTCTTCGCAGGGCACCAGCATTGGGGTCAGTTCATGAATGAACTCATCAATTCCAATTCAACTGAGGAATTGGAATTGGAATTTGAAAAAAAACCCTACAGGGAACAGAACTAGAATTGAATTGGAATTTAAGGAAGTTTAATTTAAATCATTGAAATTCTGTGATTCCATGTTTTTTTTTTCTTCTTTCCACATATCTGAGATTACACGTAGTGTTATAAATTATCAATACTGAATACCATGAAATGGTTACTTTCAGGTGGTATTTGATACATAACATGTAATTGCAATACATATATTATGATTGAATGCATTTTGTTTGTTGAACTGTCTTTTATTTGATTCATAATGTTTGATTTATAATGTTTAGCAAGTCAAGACAACCTCTCTTAGAAGTGGAATTTCATGGAATTTCATGGAACTCAGTTCTGTTTCCTCTCATTCCAATTCAGTTCCAATTCTGTTTCCTTAGAGCTGGGTGCAATTCAATTCCAATTCCAATTCCAGGAACTAAATTGGAATTTACCATGCAGTTCATGAATGGCCCCAACCCTGCAGAGCACCCCTTTGCTTTGCCTGATGATTTGTTACATAAAATGTTTTCTTACTATGTTGGCATTGTTTTCAGTGGCGAGTGTTCCCCGGTACAGTGGACTGTGGTGGGCTGTCACTCCATCTTGACCACCATGGAGGTCAAAGGTCTTAACACTGATTAAGTCCAGGTACCTAGACACACACACACAGACACACACACACACACAAAGAAGTGTTATTGGAGCAACATGTGATCATCTAATGACAAAACCATTAAACCATTTTATTCTGATTATTAATGTACTGTAAGCCTTACTTGGACATCCCAGTGATTTCATACCCCTTATCAATAACATCTGTTTCTGCTGCCACTGCTGCGGAGAGAATCAGTCGTGTGTTCCCACTTCCTTTACTCTCTGCTTCATAGGCCTCTGAAAGCTCCTAGAAGTCCAAGAAAATACACTTAGAATTTAGGAAGTTACCTTAAAGGATAAGGCTGTTGTTTTTTAATGCATTGCTTACTGTCAACAAATCCTATAAAATAATAATAAGTGATGTGACATCAAAACCATGGACTTTTAAATGTTTTTATGATATCCCATTTACCTGGTTTCCTCAGGATACAATCCAACTCTACGACACTACAACACTACGCAAAAACAACAAAATCTGTTATTCAAGCCAGCACTGCCCCCCCTCCCAGTCTCAGTCCAGTCCTTGTGGCTTTTATGAGTCTGAGTGACAGAATGACAATAGAATGAAAGGAAGTGTCCAAGTGTTGAACATCACGTTTCATGGAAATTGCCTGGTGTGACACAGATAACAAAACCTGAGGCTGCTCAATCGGGAATAGCCTAAACCTTTCCAGTGATACAAAGGAGGGTGGGCCTCTATATGTCTGCCTTAGGCGCCGCAGTATACAAAAAATTACCTGAAATGCTCTTTTAACTAGTCAACTTTAGATTTAATTACATTGTTCCGTATCGCGCTAGATGTAAACATGTTATGAACTGTCATTGCAGATTATGGAGTACAGACTGGGTTTTATGGCAAAGAGTCAACATCCGATACTTGAGGACAAATAGAAAGCACAAGGTATCAGACCTCTAGTTGAGAACATAAATGATCAGCTGGTATCCTGCAGACTCTAGAGAAAAGAAAGAGAGAGTCTCCAGCACCTTGCAGAGCAGAGTGAACCTCTTCTTGTCCTCAGGGGGACTTCCACGAGATCCAGGGTACTCCCAGTCCAGATCCAGACCATCAAATCCATGAGTCCTCAGGAACTTAATTGATGACTGGATGAATGTCTGACGGTTTGCTGCACTGGAAACCATGATAGAGAACCTAAGTGATGGGACAATAGTTTGATCAGGGGTGGACGACACTGACTGGAACAGATCTGATTTTGAATACAAGGCTAATATTGGCCCAAGATATTGACAAACCAATACATCAGCATAACCCTAACTTATAATTGCAAACCAATGCACTTAAAAAAATAATACTACTTTATCGCCATTCTCCCCTTCCATCACCAGATGGAAGACTTTCATAAGGAGTTATCAACAGAGATTAGACTCACTGGGATCCACCATGGCTCCCCTCTCTGACCGACAGTAAAGTCTTCAGCCTTGAGTTTCTGCTCATGGGTTACATGTATGCGAGTAAGAGAGAAAGAAAATGATTGATTGCTTGACTGGTTGACTATATATAAGTTCTTTAGCTTTTAACACCATGTATACTGTAGGCATACAACATTTAGAGAGAACTTGACATTTTGAGCATTTAATTCTTACCTCTTCTTGAGCTCATTGAACGATTTGTAGAGAGTTTTCTCATTCCACTCATATTCAGTGATCTCATTGGCATGACTGATGATGGCGAAGGCATAGACCAGGTGGGTGCACAGGTAAGGGTCCACATTTTGTGGCAGGAATTTCCCTACTCCAGTTCTGTACTGCGACCAGTTGGTGAAATAACATACCAGCTTGGTTGTGGTTGCTGGGTTGAGGAAACAATGTATAGGTTGTTAAGTGAAACAACACCTCCCATTATTGCCCCATGCAACAAAATAGGAAAGTATGTTACTCACCGATCTGAATGAAGAGTTGCAGAGCCACTGTAGGAGGCACAGTTCAGATTCAAGTTCAATTAAATGCAAGTGGCTGTATTTCAATTTGCATAAATATATGTTTTTTTAATGTGCACATCAACACAAGATTGATTTTTCATTTTTGCAAAAAGTATCACAATAGACTAATGGAAAGATAGAAACAACAAAGGGAATTCTCACCAATTATGCTCGCTATTCCTGCATTCATCTCAGTCGTCTTTGCTTGCTTCTCAATTTGAGCTCTGGAAATAAGGAAAGTCCCATCGTGTGGCAGCTCACACCGTGGAAGAGAGACAGAATGGATACATGGGGTAACGTCACTCCAGCGCTACTTCTCACATTACTACGAGTCACAGTATTCCAATGGCTGCGACATTTACCCAGCATACCTTATAATAGACTTGTTCTCTGGAGAGACATAATGACAGGTGTGGGATGTGTTGGACAGTGTCTGGGTCTGGGTGTGATGGCAGAGTTATAGTCACATGTCTTGTTGGACAGTGCATATCGGATGTAAAAGTGACGTGAACAACCATAAGCCGTCAAAAGAGTGATATTTAGGAAGAAATGGTATACACGTACATACTAAGAGGTTTCATTTCTATTTTCAGCCTCAAAATGAAATTACGATGCTGGAAATTGAAAAAAACTTTACATGACATAACTTTTTTAAGTTTTCATACATTTTTAAAACAGCAGTCTATTGTTTTGAAGCATTAAATATTAATTTAATATTAGTAACAGCCACTTGGAACTCACAGTATGTATAGAAATCCGTATGTTAAAATCTTTATGCCCTTCTCCCTTAACAGGAAGGACTGGATTAGACTGCTATTATTCTTTATTTTGTCCACAGAAACAAGAGTGACCCATTTTAATATTTTCACCTAGAGCACTTGTGACATTGAACCCATATATGAAACGCAACACCTACGCTGTACCTGTATCTTTTAATATCCATCGGTGTAATGGTGATATGCTGTTGGTGACATAGTGCTTGACAGACGTACGCAGGCAAGAAAAAGGAGATGTTATACTAAACTGTCATGCTTTCACCTCAAGGGTAAAGTTGCAGGACTAACCAGCAAAAACAGGGTGGATAGGCTACTGATGGAGGATGCATGGAAAAACAGCTATTGTTCAATCTAGCATTTTGATAGCATTTGATCTTATTACCCATTCTGTTAGTAAGGAGGAATTGTTGTGTGAATCTTGTGTGGTGGAAAATTCTACTATCATGAACTCAGTTCAATACAAAATGGCAAAACATAATTCAAATCTCCTACAATGACGTCATGAGGAGGTCAGTCAATATCTGGGAGCCTTTGAGCGATGCTTGGGGAGCTACAGTCTGAGGATTTGTCTGAGACTCAGCTTTCACTTAGGCTGAATACTTCTCACACCCTACTCACACCCTTTGTTGTGTGTTGACAATGTGAATCCCCTAACATCCTCAAATAAACCTCTATGAGCCACTGCTACATTGTGGAGAGACTTAAGGGCCCTGCTGGAGCAAAAGCCATGTAGAAACATGAATTGGATTCCCATCGTGAGTTATTAACTGCGTAAATAATCTCATCATGAAAGTTGACCCCATGTAACATTATAGAATGCAGCATCAGAGAATTAGTTTGGAAACATGAAGCCCAGTCAGTTGTAGGGAAGAAACTTTATGACGCATCTCACAAAATTTATGATATTTTATACCAACCCTGAAAGCCATCTGGAAAGAATTATTTATGACCAAACAAGTGAATCCTAGGGCATGAGCCCGTCGCTCAAATGTTTTGGAATTATAGTATGCCAAAATCCAAGCCAAAATCAATATTTCTGAAAAAACGTATCTTAGAAAAAAAACTTATCTCAGATAATTGATCACTTAGATTGACAAATTGTTTTTCCAGTTTTCTGTCATATATGAACATTTCTAGATGTCAGCATGAAAGAATCTCCACACATAAGGAGACTGACGTGTTTGATTTTCCACATAATTAATATTTTGAAGTGCAAAATCAAGAACAGTAAACATGTTTTGCATGAAGCCTCGGGTTGGCTGTTGTGGTTCTTTCACAATGACTACTAGATATCTCATAAATGCCAACTTCATGGCTGTAATTACATAACAAACAGGTTTTTTTTGGAACTAACCCACCTTATTCTTGGCCAGTGGCTGTTGATTTTGAATCACTACAAGGCCTTCTGATATAGAGATGAAGGTAAATGCAAAATAAAGGCAACACTTGTGCAAACGAGGCATACAAAGTATATTGAAAGCAGGTGCATCCACACAGATGTGGTCTCTAAGTTAATTAAGCAGTTAATATCCCATCATGATTAGGATCATGTATAAAAATGCTAGGTTGCCCATCATTTTGGCTCCCATGTCTCAAAGAAAATATCTCTGCTGATGTTTCACAAGGACCAGTAGTTAAGATGATGTTGGTATGAAAGACTGAGGGAAAGACATCATCAAAGGGGAAACTATGGACAGAAGTGAAGAGTCCTTGACCATGATGTCCACCCATTGGTTTGGGATGAAAAACAGACAAGCAATGCTTAATCAGTTGACTGCAAACGTCAATCCAGGCAATTGACTAGAAAACAGTTAATGGAGAACTTCACAGAGAGGTTACTATTCACACAATTGTATTATTTGGTATTTTGTGCATGCTGTTAAACATAGGTGGTTTATTGTTTTGTCACCAGAGACTGATAGTAAGACAAAACAGTCTGTAAGGTGAAAAAAGAGAAAGAGAAAATGAACCAGGTTTCTAACTTTGCTTGCTGCATTTCTGTGTAACACAGCTTGACAGTTGTAGGCTGTTGTTGGCTGTTTGTGTTGTTGATTTAGTCCAGTTGTTCCCAACAAGGAAATTGGGCAGTGGTTAAAAATGCAAATGTCCAGGGAAAAAATATCCCGAAAGTGATAACATCAGTTAAAGCATTAAGATTAGAATTTGTTTAAATTTAGAAAGACTGCATCAATATTTTGCAGAAAAACTGTTTATTTATTTTCTCAACAGAGGTTTAAAAAAAAAAGTGAACAAACCTAATTGCGAATCTACAATTTTTTTTTTTTTTTTTTTTCATACAGCAGAGTTCTTTATTCCCAGATACCTTTTAGCACCAGATTATTACTTGATGTAATTTAATTTGTCAGATGTTAGATGTTTGCATTAGCATTTGCCTCACACGTTCTAGGTCATTGCTCAGGGCCAGACACAGCACTTGCAGCCCTCATCAAAGATGGATCCAGGTCCACAGCTCCTTACATGGGTGATGCCACCAGCGCACATGTAGAAGGTGGTCTTGTCGTCTGGGTTGGTGTACAAGCCGTCTGGTTTGCCGTTACAGAAGCCAGTCCCTGGAGCGTGGGTGGTGGCGGTGGTGGTGGTGGTTGGAGGGGCGGGGGTGCTAACGCCGGGTTTGGGGGTGGTGGTAGGGGGCAGTGGGGGCAGCTCTAGATGGAGAAAAGAATGGAAAGGAAGATGGGCTTTACATTGAGGCCTGTGTGGATGTAAGGAACTGTGGTTGTGGTGCATGTGAAGCGGTAGCAATTCCTTTTTATGACACAAAGCTGCACTACACAATATTTTTATGGAAAAATAAATTATCTTAAGCGTAAAAGGAAAACTAGTAGAGAGGAATGTCCCTTGCCCCTGGATTGGGATTCGCTTTGCCCAAATGAAATTCTGGTGTCCGGTATGGACACTTCTTCACCCACAGTGAAGTGGTGAATCGAAACTTAAGAAATACAAACTGTTTCCTAAACAGCAGTGAGCTGAAGTTGAACTGAAGTTCAAACAATTTTCAAACAAAAATTGGAACAAGGAAAATGTTCTCAAAGACTTACCAATATCAAGAAGTTTGCGGAGATGTGAGAGCAGAGGGTGGCTGCCCTCTCCACAGAAACGTCCAGCAAAGTCATCCAGATCCAGCGCCCACACAAAGGCACCGCCGAACTTCTGCTCCTGCAGGTAGCGGACCTATGTGATGGAAACAGATAGAGAATGATACATCTGTGCCGTGGATATGATCTGGATGTGTGGAAAATATGGTGTTGATGTGCCACCTACCTTGATCTCATAGCTCTCCCTGGTATCAAATCCTACCCACTCACTGTTCTTGGTGGCATAGGGAACTTTCTGGTCTTCAATCCACTGAATTTTGGTGCCCTTCATAAAGCCACAGATCTGAAAAAGGCAATGAAAAAAATTAAACTGAGAACAATTTATCCATACTTTACATATTAGGTTGATTCATCACCAATTGTACTGGACCAGTTACGTTTCAGTATCTAGACTTTACCTCATAGTAGGACCAGAAGCCAGCTTCACGTGTGTATGGTCCGGCTGATGCAGGGCCGCTAGCTGGGGCTCCAACACCAGTGTCTGATGATGTCAGACGGAAGGTACGACCATAAGCAGCAAAACCCATCCTCAGCTTCTCCACTGGGGTGCCGTTGTCTCTCCAGTACTTCATGGCATAGTCCTAAAGGAAGAATCAACAGAGAAAAAGGTTGTAATTGAGGTTTAAATGCAAGACCATGCCTACTGTGATCAAGTTTTAGACATATATTACATATGAGACATGCATGACACAGATTCCATCTCTTCATCTCATGCCTCTTGCTCTATTGGTTTAATGTACTCGTATATATCCTTACAGTGTTGAAGTAGATAAGGTCACCCTTGTCCTGGGATCCACGAAACAGCGGGCTGTTGTGTCCGGTGAATTTCTCCCAAGTTCCATGGAAGTCATAGGTCATCACATTGATGAAGTTCAGATATCTGGAGACACATCAAAACACAGGCTGTATTCACACCAAGCATGTTTGGAGCGGTTTATTTGAACTCGGGTGGCACCAACTGCATGGTCTCTGCTGCAGGTCTCTGCTGTCTCTGCGGTGCGGTTCGTTACTGAGAACATAATCCGTACCAATAACAGGAAACATTATGGGTATATGGAGACGAATGTTGACATATGATAGCCAAAAGTTCCTCATGCTTGGAAAACCTAGTATAACAAAATTAAGTCTGGATTGATGCTGATATTCAGCTATTTCTTCATGTGTTCTTAACTGGTATGAACACCAGAGAAGAAGAGCGTAGACAAGTCCATCAAGCTTAGCTGAAGTTACACAGACTTCAAACTTTTCAACCATGGTTCAAACCAAAGAAAACAACCTGTAAGAGTGATTGCACCCACACACAATATCATTTGTTTGATAATTTCCATTCCTTGTTGTTTAAGTAATAGCCATTCCAAAAGACTCACTTGGCAATCTCAGCGATTTCATATCCAGCATCAATGGTTCCCTTTCCTGCAGACACTGCAGCAGTCAGCATGAGCTGGGTGTTGCCAGTGGCTGCAGCCTCAGCTTCATAGGCAGCGACAAGTTCCTGTAAATGCACACAGCAGTTGATAAGACAGTTTCTAGTACACTCAATGGATAATTTGCTCCTCATTCAACATGAGATTAAAAGGTCAATGTTCCACCTGGCAGAGCAGTGTGAACCTCCTCTTGTCCTCTGGGGGACTTCCACGAGATCCAGGGTACTCCCAGTCCAGATCCAGACCATCAAATCCATGAGTCCTCAGGAATTTGATAGTAGACTGGATGAACTTCTGACGGTTGGCTGCATTGGACACCGTGATGGAGAATCTGGAGGAATTAAAATCAGTTGTAATAAGACCCATATATGGGGGTAAGTTCACAAAAGCGGAAAATCCAATTATGTTTTCGCAGAGCAAATCAGGGATATTGACACCACTTGGATACTCACTGGGTTGAACCGAAGTTCCATCCTCCAACGGCCAGCAGAGTCGTCAGATGAGGATTCCTAAACACAGAAGAGATTATTGAGGAGGATTATTACATTCTCTATGTAGCACCAAATGTTTTCTATGCTTGGTAGAACAACACATTTTAAAGTGTACTCTAAGATAGTGCTGTCATGATAACTGAAATTTCAGCTCCCTATAGGCCACTTACTTAGCCTTCAGGCCATTGAAGGACTTGTAGAGGACCTCATCATTCCACTCATAGGTGATCAGCTCATTGTTGCTGTTGATCATGGCGAAAGCGTAGATCAGGGTGGTGCACAGGAAGGGGTCCACATCTTCTGGCTTGTACTTCCCTTGGTCAGGTCTGTACTGGGACCAGTTGGTGAAGTAGCACACCATCTGGGTGGCAGTTGCTGTGTTGTAGGGAGAAAGCACATCTTGGGTCATTTATATGTCAGAGATCTATTTTATCATAGTGCAGCTGCTACAGCAACATGGTCTTCATCAGCCAAATTCAGCCAGGGCAACCAGAAGTGGGACGCTTCCCTCCCCTATAGCTGGGTAATATGAAACATTGTCATTGTTTGGTAAAAGGTAAAAGTCGTTTTGTGCAAATCAACGCTGTTCTTTATTGAGAGGTATATAATTTATCTAATGAAGATGAATTGTTGGGAAAATTGAACCATAAATCTTCACACTGTAGATAACTTGTATAAAATCTCTTTGTATGCAAATGAGATTTGATGATGAGGAGAACTTACTTCTTACTTAGAATGTAAATTTGTTTTTAGAAAATCCTCCAACTGTGATTTATCAAATGCCAGTCACTTCAATATTAACAGGCAATTATTAAGCAGTAAAGAAGATCACATTCTAATAAACTGATCATTAATTAATCAACTGATCATTAATTAGATCTATATGCCATCACCATGAATGCACTGTGGGACTCTGCACAACTTGTACTTGTTGTTTATTGAGTTACTGATTAATGTTTGAAGTAGAAAAAATAACTGTATGTTCAGACAAATATGAAGAGGTTGCACAACTTGCATGCTTGGACATTGTTGGCAATCCATAACTAAAACTGAAAACTAGAATACTAATGTTATTTGTTTGAAAATACATGTAAGGCAAGCATCACTTACCCAGCTGGCATAATACCAGGCACAGGCCTATGGAAAGAGAGAGACACTTGATGTCAAAAACTGTCTGTAATAATACACCCACTCTACAGATGGTTAAATTCTGTACTGGTTTTCAGAAGATGAGTAACATCAAAGTTATAGTAATGAGTAACAATGAGTCACCTGCAAGAATGGTGAGCTTGGTCATCTTGATCTCAAAGCTGGTTTTTACTGTAACACAACAAGATGAAGAAGGATGTTTAAACATGTTAGCAAAGAGAGGCAAAATTCTACAGAATTCGGACTGATTTTTCTGTAATATTTGAACCTTTGCATTCAGATCTCTTCAACATGCATAATAAGCCAATAATTAAATTGGTTTAAACAAACATGGACTACATGACCCATAAAGAAACTAAAACAAAAATTAGACTTTACATATAATGGTTCAGTAGAGGTATAAATGACCAATTCTATTATTTTAATTAATAAAGAAACTGAACTGCTCCTCTAAGCCTACCTTGGGACTTTCACCAGATTAAGAAGAACCAAGGAAAGAACCAGTGAGCAACAGTAATAACCTGCTTTTTATACTGTTTTGATGACACGAGGTGGGTTGGATATCAGATTAAACATTATTGGGTCATAATATTTTGCTAAGATAAGTACTATAAATCAGAAGTGACAGTTGATTTATGGCGGCCCAGTTTTAGCCGCTGTTGAGGCTGCTAGTGAGATTATTTTTTCCTGGTAGGATAGAATTATGTTTGAATCAATCAGTTTGAATCAGACACATATTCATGTAAATATTTTTCCCAATTAGTTGTGCAGATGAGGGGTATGTTGCTATGAAAAGATAGTTTATTGTATAGATGACAAACTAAAGAACTTGATCTAGTAGTAAGAACCATATAAGCTAGAGGATGAGTGTAGAGCTGTGAATCCCAGTGGACTCCATATGTTTTAGTAGGACTGGACGATAATTCAATATTATCGTTATTGTCTTTCAGTGGAATCATATCGTGATGATATGAAGATATTTTAATATCGTGACACACATTTCTGCTGTCTAAATTGATGATGACAAGCAAATTTTACTTAAAAACTCTGATAAAATGAGGTATGGTAGGGATATTATTTGAAAATTTCAATTTTTTTCAATTTTATTTTTGTTTGACATCACACCTAACATTACCATTCGGTTCAATGAGATGAACATTAATTTGATTATTTAACGTGATTTTGCATACATGAACCATATCGTGATATATATTGATATCGAGAAAAATCCTTATGATTATCATGATATTGATTTCAACCATATCGTCCAGCCCTATGTTTTAGATGCTGTACATAGTTTGAGATATAGAAACCAAGCAGAGCCAGAGAGAGAATATGTTTCTTCAAGGTCTTGGAATGAACAAAGCCCATTCAGGTCATAGATAGAACTTTTACAACTGTGTGTGACCATAATGGAAAAACAAAGGGCATGGACCCTGTTAATAAGAGGTATTAGTATGAAAGTTGCATGCGATTGACAGCTATTTATTAACCTGACGACAGACATCACTGCTGTTAAAGATGATTGACCCCATTTGAGAAATAGTCTTTGGTTTAGTATTTATAAAGATTTATATAAGATCTTTGCAAGTTTCCACTTAGATGGAAAAGTAGCCTGCATTGTGAAGTGATACTAATACTGAACACTAATAACGCTAACACTACTACTATATACTAGCAATATTAACAAAAACAATAATAATAGTTAGAATAATGTATAGACTGAAGGCAGAAATGAAAGTGATCATTGTTGGACATTGCATAGTTTCCACTATAAGCAAACAAGGCAAATTCTTCCAACATTTAAGCAAATTGTGATAGATGCTAATCAATTTAAATTTACATACATGTGGTGGCAAGTTCTGGTTCAGAACCATGGGCCCCATTTATTGTCTATGGAGCAGGTCCAGAGTTTCTACCTGATTCGAATAATGTATATGAACTGTTGTCTTGTGTATTATAGGATATTTGTTTGAGAATGGACAAAACACCAGACTAATCTAATCAGTGATTACTAAGTGGCTGTTGCCTAATAGATAATGTCGGTCCAATGTATGAGGAAACAACCCAGGTACTTCTCATCCAAGGATAAGTCCTTATCTGAATTAACTAACCTTGTCGAACTGCCCTACATTGTGCTGTTTTCTACTTACTGACAACTGATATCCCAAACTTTGGTCTAATATACAGTAGGTCAAATAACTGTCACTTTGATATGTAACATGAAGAACAATGAACAATGTCTTCATGACACACCAATGGCCTATATCTCTTTATAACGCTCCTATCCATATAGTAAAGCTCACCAATTGTGTCATACTTCTTGATGTTGGAGGGACATGTCAAATATTTTACAGTATTTTATATTGCTTCTCTTGCTACTTGAACAGTAGTGTTTTTTTCATGTTTTCCATGACCATATGGTTAACTGCTAGTTTTATGATAAATATGGAACATACACACCATAGGCACTCCTTGAAATGGTGCTGGGAAAGACTCCGATCCCCATCACATCACCCATAGAATCAATTTCTGTATCAATTTCGGTATCAAGACTGAAACGTGAACAGGCAATAAAAGACACAGCAGAGGTGAATTTTGAATGCGGGAATCTTCATTTGTTTTCTATAACAGTTTTCCTGCAAAAACTCCACAAGCACTTACTTGATGATGAGTGCCTCTACACTGACATTGTTGTTAAACTCTCAGCAATGGGTGTTTTGGTGTGCAAGCGATGTACTTCAAGCTTTTTAAGTTCTTTCACTTCAATTGCTGCTGTGGTAACTGAAGGCTAAAATATTATGATGTATGAAAATATGATATTGATGTAAAGTAAGAGTACAGAAAATCGCTCAAAATTTTTCTCCAGCAAATTTGATCTCCTTCAGGTTGTCGACCTACAGGGCGGAATAGAGAGGTAAAAATGAGAGAGCAAGAGAGACAGCACAAAAGAAAGGGATAGAACCATTACACAGCATTTTGGTGAAAATATAGTAACGTACATTCTACCTTGATCTTCCAAGAGATCCAGTGCTCCCAGTCCAGACAATCAAATTCAGCCCTCTGGAATTTGACAGCCGACTGAATTAAATTCTGATAGTTGGCTACATTGGACACCATGATGGAGAACCTGGTCAGAAGATTGAGTTTTGGGGTAACCCTTAATTTTACAGGCCCCTAACAACATATGAACTATTTCTAATTAGACGTTAACAAAAAAAACCTATTACACAGTAACGTGGCTAACAATTATAAAACAACATATTTGTCACGTCTAATGTTCATGCTGCTTTGTTATGGACACAATACAAGTAAAGCTACCCAGTTATTATATCACAACTCTTGAGAAAGATCAGAATTTCGACCAGGATAATGTAACGCTTGTGACATCAAACACTGAATGGGAGAAGTTGATACCCTTCAAAGAAATAATAAAACGCACCCACCTGATGCATCACCAGACGCAACCCTAAGGGGGAGGACATAACTTCAAACCAAGAGCAACAAACATTGCCATAAAATAATACAGCCATGTGTAAACTGTGATACGGGAAAGGGGAGGTTGGTGGGGCACATGGGTAGCCTACTCTTCCTAGATTTCATTCCAGGCTAACACACTTGAGCAGGGAAAGTTGTGCAGGGATGTAACCTTGAGCAGTTATTTATGCCAGTGATTTTGCAGACTTTGTCCAATGAACTTTCCAGTGCTCATAGAAATCACTCTTATCAATAACGTGTCATATTATATTGTCCTTATTGGTATAACAAAGGTCACCGAATTACCAACCATATGGTGTCTACTTGCTTATTATTATTGTTATATAAACTTGAATGTGCATCTAGGGACTCTCCACAACACAATAGTTTAATACACATGTTGTAGCTAGTTTTGCCACAGAAAAGACCCAATCTGCTGACCCAGTGGGCATGTATATCAAAAGAGGAATTTTATGTTATTTATTTACCTGCAGCTCACCTAGAGATTCAGAAAGCTAGAAGGGACATAATTGGATGTAACTGTGCAATCACAGCACAATATTAGATTGTAACATTAATCAAAAGGTGTGTACTAGGAGTTAGGGCTAGGCTTGGGCGATATCAAAATTTGCCTATTGACCATGTTCCTTTGATGCCGATAACAATATACAATACAATTGCTGTTGGTTGAAAAGAAGCCCAAAGACTGTTGCAATTACTACATATGGCCCTTGCACAATAGGCCTCTAATTTGCACTAAATGTGAGTTCCTTACTTTATGCCTAATTGTTCATCTCTGTCAATCCTTAGTAGCTGTATTGTGCACACTGGGAAATAAAGGTGCTTTTTTTACTCTGATTGAGCTATTACATGCAATGCAAGACTTTTGCCTCACTACACTTTACTGCACTCTGCTTCTTGTCGGTGGTGAGGGCAGCGTCAAACTCCGCTGCATTGAGATTGGCATTGATCTGGTTTAATGATGGTATAGACAACACATACTCATTTTATACGCATTTTATAATAAATCACGTTGTATCAGCAGTGCTTCTATGTATGTAACTTGTTATAAGATGTTTTTGTTTTTGTTTACAGTATATGTGTATTGTTTGTGAACACTGGAATAAACCTACATTTTCTTGTGTTAACAGTTGCAAAAAAATGTATTACCTATTTTAAGAAATTTATGTCCCACCTTTCAATAATATTTATATATAAAATATATATTATTGGTCAAAATGGATTGGGGCTTTGAAGGTTGATCTGGGAGATGACAAAATTACAGATTGAGGCATCACTTTCAAACAATAAAATGTGAACAGATTTGATAGTTCTTGTCGGGGCTCATGATCATAAAAAGGCAAGTGTAATTTTCCTTTGGAGTCCAGTGTCAGTATGAAGCTAATAATGTTGGCTGGTATTTCATCTCCACCTTCTGTGCTAGACTTTCCACCATGGGTCTGACTGAATGAAAAAACATAACAATCACAGGAGGACGCTTAATTACTTCTCTACTTTTCAATAATAAACCATGCAAATTCAAAAAGACTCGCAACACTGTGGCAGCTCCCAAAATTTTGCTTACTTTATTCTACATTAAAAAATACAACGTTTCGGGCCCATGGGGGAAAAGTGTAGAGTGTTGCGAGTCTTTTTGAATTTGCATGAAGTAACTATTTCATGCATGAAGTAACTATTTCTATTAACTATTTCCAGCACCTGGAAAAGAGATGTGCGTGTGTTCACTCTGACTTCTCAGGTTAGAGGAACCAAACATGTAGAATCCAGTAGATTTTAAACATACGTGACCAAAAGCTGTGGCTTTAAATGAGGAGAGGACTTAACAATATGTACAAAAGTACTTTAATTCTTTTGCTTACAATCTGGAAAATATACACACATTATTTCACAAGAATTGTATCTATACAACATTAATCAGAGGCTCATTTCGGTAAATGCTTATATACACAGGAGATATAAGAGCTTATCATTCTGCATCGTCAGAATATTATGTGATGTTTGCGAATGGTTTCTAGCTGTTGTAATATGCACATTTTCTCCACTCATTGCTCAGGGCCAGGCGCAGCACTTGCAGCCCTCATCATAGATGGATCCAGATCCGCACTGCCTCACATGGGTGATGCCACCAGCGCACATGTAGAAGCTGGTCTTGTCGTCTGGGTTGGCGTACAAGCCGTCAAGTTTGCCGTTACAGAAGCCGCTCCCTGGAGCGTGGGTGGTGGTGGTGGTTGAAGGGGTGGGGGTGCTAACGCCGGGTTTTGGGGTGGTGGTAGGGGGCAGTGGGGGCAGCTCTAGATGGTGGAGGGAGAAGAAATGAATAGGTTTGAAGCAGGTAAAGAACTGTTAACATATTTGTTCATCTATTACTATCTCTGTCTGTAGCCCTGTTGGGATTCTGGACAGGATTAGCATTGCAGGACAACGTTGGTAACATAATTTAGCACATAGCATGTCAGTGATTTTAATGATCTGGACAGCATTATGTATTAGTTTATTACTCCCATAAATTACTAAGTGGGTGCATCATTTCCATCAGATTCTGTAATACGTCACGGCCGACCGTTAAATTAGTTACTACTCGGTATTCTTCAGCAAAGAAAATGTTTGGAGACCCAGACCTCCCCTGCTAATACTAATGCCTTATTTTATCTGTGCTGACTATAGTTCGATAACTGTAAAGTAAAAGAGCCGGGGGAAAATTTCTCACACTTACCAATATCAAGAAGTTTGCGGAGATGTGAGAGCAGAGGGTGGCTGCCCTCTCCACAGAACCGTCCAGCAAAGTCATCCAGATCCAGCGCCCACACAAAGGCACCGCCGAACTTCTGCTCCTGCAGGTAGCGGACCTATGTGATGGAAACAGATAGAGAATGATACATCTGTGTCTTGGATATGATCTGGATGTGTGGAAAATATGGTGTTGATGTGCCACCTACCTTGATCTCATAGCTCTCCCTGGTATCGAATCCTACCCACTCACTGTTCTTGGTGGCATAGGGAACTTTCTGGTCTTCAATCCACTGCAGGGTGGTACCCTTCATAAAGCCACAGATCTGGACCACAGACAAAAGGGAAGGGTTTTTTCAGACTTTACATGACTATATGCTTATGTTACACAGTGTCATGGTGCCAAATATGGAATCAGTATTTTGTTAAAGGGTAACTTCAGTATTTTTCAACCTGGACCCTATTTTCCCAACTTTTTGTGTCTAAGTAACTAATGGGGACAACAATTTTTGAAATTGGTCCAGTATTGAGCGAGATCGCGTCAGCCGGCAGCCGTGAAACGAGCTGCAATGTAATCCGATGGGGCAAATGTGAACCGTCAATGTACGTCCGTGGAAAGGACCCTACAGAGAAATGAAACGTTTTTCTTTACCTTTCGCTTGATCCGGTCTGTGTGTAACTTCCTGCAACAACTCAACTCTTGCGAGACTTGAGCGAGACTTGGTTACACACAGACTGGATCAAGGGAAAGGCAAAGAAAAACGTTTCATTTCTCTGTAGGGTCCTTTCCATAATGTTGTCAGACACTTATAATAACAATCTGAGCCTGTCAGTGGCAAAAACAAGCACTTTTAGTGGACGTACATTGACGGTGCGATTTGCCCCGTCGGATTACATTGCAGCTCGTTTCGCGGCAGTATTGAACGATCTCGCTCGTTCTTGGTGGCATAGGGAACTTTCTGGTCTTCAATCCACTGCAGGGTGGTACCCTTCACAAAGCCGCAGATCTGGACCACAGACAAAAAGGAAGGGTTTTTTCAGACTTTACATGACTATATACTTATGTTGCACAGTGTCATAGTGCCAAATATGGTATCAGTGTATTGTTAAAGGACCTTGCAATAGGGATGGACTCTGGCCATCTTATGGATCAAAACTTTGACCTTCCAATTTCAGGACAGTCTCTCTAGCCACTACCCAGACCATTAGAATCATGAGGATTAGATTAATTAGAAAATAAATGCCATTGCAGTGGATACATGTAAGATAGTCGTTAATTGCTTCACCCCAGTCATTATCTAGACATTACCTCATAGTAGGACCAGAAGCCAGCTTCACGTGTGTATGATCCGGCTGATGCAGGGCCGCTAGCTGGGGCTCCAACACCAGTGTCTGATGATGTCAGACGGAAGGTACGACCATAAGCAGCAAAACCCATCCTCAGCTTCTCCACTGGGGTGCCGTTGTCTCTCCAGTACTTCATGGCAAAGTCCTAAAAAGGAATGGAAGAAGCAAAATAAAGACAAATTATGAGTTGACATGGTTGGACAGACTTTTACTGTAAGAGTCATCTCTCAAGCTAATTTTCCCCAGCCCCTCATGTCTCCTTACAGTGTTAAAGTAGATGAGGTCACCCTTGTCCTGGGATCCACGATACAGTGGGCTGTTGTGTCCAGTGAATGTCTCCCAAGTCCCATGGAAGTCATAGGTCATCACATTGATGAAGTCCAGTTCCCTGGAGACACAAAATGGAACAATAGGAATAACCATTTCAAAAAACGAAAACATATCTAAGAGTCTTCAAGCCAGTCAGCAGACTCACTTGGCAATCTCAGCGATTTCATATCCAGCATCAATGGTTCCCTTTCCTGCAGACACTGCAGCAGTCAGCATGAGCTGGGTGTTGCCAGTGGCTGCAGCCTCAGCTGCATACGCAGCAACAAGTTCCTGTAAATGCACACCACAAAAAAGGCATAGGTAAAATATATTGTAAACCACAGTTGGAAAAGAAGCCATATTTGTGAACCATAGCTGAAAACTGAACTAAAAGAGTTCTCTACCCACCCTGCAAAGCAGAGTGAATCTCTGCTTGTCCTCTGGGGGACTACCACGAGCTCCGGGATACTCCCAGTCCAGATCCAGACCATCAAATCCATGAGTCCTCAGGAATTTGATAGTAGACTGGATGAATGTCTGACGGTTTGCTGCACTAGACACCATGATGGAGAACCTGGAAAGGAGATTGAGGTTTTGTCATTATACCTTAGGCTCCATTCAAAAAGCTTAACTCTTAAAAAAACAGTGCTTTCAGGTGACGTAACACACCCTCTGGCAGCCATATTGGAGGTCCTTAGCCCCTGGGAAACAGTTGCTGTGAACAACTGATTGCGCTTTTAAATGTACAACTTAGCTGTCTCAGCACAATTGAGTAGACATGGTTCATTTCTATGCTGTTTTTGACTGGGAACTGATCATTTTGCCACTGATCAACTTTGTGTTTAGATGTCAGGTTGTTAGCTTGCAAACCATCTGGTTAGCTATCACTGTCTTGTTGTAGACACGTCTGATTTGCACACTAGCTAACATATCAAGTATAGGCTAGTAGACACATATTGACATCAGTTGCTGTGCTATATTAGCTTGCTGGCTAGCTAACAAAGCCAAACACTGGAGTAGAGACTATGGCTAAAGACAAGACAGTTTACTGTATCAGTAGCCTAAGTTTGGAAATAAATATACCTTATAAGACTATTCACATTTACTTATGACATTACTGAATTTACCTACAACCAGACCACTCTCTTCTTACCTGGTTGTTACATATTTCGAGACATATTTCATTGGGTATAAGAACGTTTAGGCAAGTGATGCATAGTGTTTGTGGCTTAAAAGAATACTCACTGTCTTGAACCAAAGTTCCATCCACCAACGGCCAACAGAGTCTTCAGATGAGGATTCCTGAATACAGCAGAGGGTTGAGTAAGTCAACATTACATTACATTACCTCCACAGGTAATGATGACATTTTATTCAGGTTTGTAATTCCTAGACTTTGCTAGACAAATTTATAATTTAGGCTATAGCAATATTCCATTCACATTCTAATGAAAATGAATAGGGGTGTAAAATTGGTGACAATTAGAAAAAAGAATTTCCCTATGGGGATCAATAACGTATCATCTTATTACATTTATTGGGGAAATTGCAAAAGCCACTCTTTGTACCATGACACTGGCCACTTACTTGCTCTTCAGTCCATTGAAGGATTTGTAGAGAACCTCATCGTTCCATTCATAGGTAACCAGCTCGTTGGCATGGTTGATCATGGCGAAGGCGTAGATCAGGGTGGTGCACAGGAAGGGGTCCACGTCTTGTGGCATGTACTTCCCTTGGTCAGGTCTGTACTGGGACCAGTTGGTGAAGTAGCACACCATCTGGTTGGCAGTTGCTGTGTTCGGAATTGGGGAGAGATCATATCTAGAGTCAGACACATTGACTGCTGATTAACTGTGGATGATATTATATCCACACATTTAGTTTTACATATAAACTGTGCTTAGATTTAAAGAAAGCATTGATGCCACTGATGTTATTAACTCTACAAGTAAAATCCCAAATCAAATTATGTTAGTTGATATGAATGTATCACAACTTACCCAGCTGGCACATCACCAGGCATAAGCCTAAGGAGTGCAGGAGAGAAAGGGTCAGTTCAATAAAATACACAGTCTATACCGTAATATACAAGCTGTCTACACGATGACAGCATTGTCTGCAATGAAAAACTATTTACCATAAAGAAAAGCAATGTGCTGATACTTTAAATGTAAAAATCCAAAAATTAGATACAGTAACAGATGAGGATAAATTCTGGAAATACCTGCAAGGATTGTGAGCTTGGTCATCTTGATTGCAGTGGTCACAGCTTCACTATGTTTCTATAAGACAAAAAGTGACATGGAGCCAGGGTCAAAAAGAGGCCCCCTTCCTGAGATTGTCACCTTTCCTTTTTCTTTGAATAATACTTGCAATAATACTTAAAATAAAGAATAATTCCCGTAAACTTACCTTGAGACCTCCACCAGATGAAAGACCCAAACAACAGCAGCAATGCTTAGACTTTTATATTGTTTATTCAGGACAGGGAAAGGAGGAGTCTTGATAAAAGAGTGGGGGGTGGTAAATATTATTAGAACTTGATTTGATAAGATCCTGCCAAGTCATATGTAGATAATAATTTACTCAGTGTAGTATTCACTTGCACAGCATGCACTCGATGCATGACTGGTAATTTGGGTCATTGGGCATATCAATCAACATGAACAAAACAACCTTAGGATAAAGTGGATCACAGAACTGACATTTTACATTCGTTTGGAAATGTGGAAATCTGTCTTATTTGACTGTTGTCATTAACTTTTTGGGAGTTGTTAAAGTCCTCATTTTCCCACTGATACTCAAATATTATAAACATTACATGGGATTTTGCCCTGAATTAATCCTTCTTAGGTCATGAAACTTACTTACTGTATGTACATGCATTGATAATCTTAATCTTTATCTTAATCTTGCCATTCATTAATTAACCTGACATACATTGGACATACATTTTTTTCCCCAGGACAAGAGCAATAAGTAACTTCAATTATAATTTTGATTTAAAATAGTAACATTTCAAATTAAATTGATGTTATCATTTGAATAAGAGAGAGGAATTATGGTGAATAATGGTGGCATGTTTTGACCGATTACAGTATAATGACCAAAAATAGGTTCCTGTACATTTGTGACAGTCATGCTACAAAATGCATTATGAAAGTAATTAAACTTGAGCCTCTACTGTTTTTGTTCCTAGACCAATAGTTGCATTCAGATTACTTATCTTTCCCCTTTGTTGGGCATTGGCCATGATCATTAAGTTGCTCCACAGCCATGTAGTTGTTTTTCTGGTCCATAATAATAAGTGGTGCCAACTGACTTGAAATCATATGTTCAGCTTAGAGCTGGCTGGGGCACTTGAGAGAATTGTGTGATATAGTCAGAACAAACAAGCAAACCAACATGTGGTGTTGCCTTCAATGTGATGTGAAAAGGGCAGAGCTGTATAAGAATGAAAGATGTATGGAAAAATGTTTTGCATTTTTTCGGTCCGACACTTCTTTTTTGATAGAGAGAAAGAAAGCGAGTGACAGAGAGTGCGGAGTCCGTACTCATGTATTTTCACGTGTATATAGTCAACTTAACCTGCACAACAAATCTTCGCTCTAACTTGGTTATGAGAATACTGCACCTTAATCTTTTTTGTGTGTGTGTTTTTTATTGGAAGACAGCAGTCAATATAATGACGTGATCCATTTTTATTTCATTTTTTTATACAACCCAAAAGGAAAAAACAATGCTGGGAGACAACCCACACACGCTCACCTAATCACACATCATACGCAGTCTAGGGAGGCGAGTCATTTGACCTAAGAAAACCACTGAGTTTCATCTGTTGTGGAAATTGTCAGTAGAGCCTCTCATATTATATATTTAATTTTTTCTAAATGAAGAAAAGACATCAAATCTTCCAACCAGGAATATGCAGAAGGTGAGGTTGGACATTTCCAACAAAAAACATAAAAAACATGAACATAAAGCATGCCGGCGGGCTATAAGTGAGGCAAAGGCCACAACATCCCCCTCTCTTTTATCTTTGGGCACACCAAAGATAGCAGTTAAGGGACAGTGTTCAAGTTTAATTTTAAGAGCTCTGGACAAAGTATCAAAACATGCACAGATCCTGTGCAGACCCACGGTGCCCCCTCTAGAGGCCATCTGACGAAGCGCAGGCTCCGTGCAAACTGTCCCTGAGTCAGTGAGTGACTGAATGACCTGAATTTGCCACTTTCTGCCCCGGGCTGCATGTCGCGCCATGGGAAAAATAAGACCAGAACCCAGTTAATTTTGGGCAGGAGTAAAACATTTGAGTGTGATCAGTGAGAGAAGAACACCTTTCACAAGCACTACTCAAGTCAAGCACATGAAGAAGTACAGTTCACCCTAACGAGAGCTTCCTCCCACCATCTGTAAAGTCAAATCCAAGCTGCTCCTCCCAGTTACCCCTGGTCACAGAAAAAGAAGAAGTTTCAGAAAATAGTATGAGATTATAAAGGATAGATTTAGGAAGAGAAAGGATCTCATCTACCAGGGAGCAAGAAGGTATGAACAAGTGATTATTACAAATATGACTATAAGGGGAAGAGGAGGTGAGCTTGAAATTTACAAAGAAGATAAAACAATTGAGTTCTCAGTGAATTTGGAGAGATGAGAGTCAAGGGGGGCACACAGCAATGCTGAGCTTCTAACAGACACCAATTGTCGTTGCTGCACTTTAATCTAATCCTGTTAGGCCAAATGGAATGCACCCAGGGTGTTTCAGTAGACATCAGAGAGGAAGCTGAGAGTGAAGCACATGGATGCGCGGCCACAGCTGATGAGCCTGAAGTCTGGGGTTTCTTTTACCGACTGTTGGATTCATCACCTAAAAGGGCAACATTGTTGTAGCGTTGGTCATACATATTTTGAGTTGCTTTTGGAGTGTGGTATGGTCTGACAGTCCCTCTATTGTGCACTCTGCCCATTTCGGTGTAAGTAATGTCATGGCGAGCAAAATCACCGAATGGACACAGGTGGAAACAAAAATCTGCTTGCGGCAAACAAATTTACCACTTCACTGGTGCTTCTACTACGCATGTGAACATAATCAGAACAAGGGAAATTATTAGCTTATTGTGTGCATGTAAACAGCCAGTGAGAAAGAAGCAATGGTTGGAGACAAAGAGAGATCATTGCACAGAAAGCTGATGCAGGCTATCAAAACCTAGCTTTCACAAAGATTCAAATGAGTGCAACAGATGGGTATTCTAACCAGCACTTTTCTCTTTCGCTATATGGTTTCAACCAAATAAAAACTCTCACTGATTTGTCAAAACAGTTTTATTTTGGCACTTTTATGGAATTAATATACACATTTTGAAAATCAACATTTTCCACTTTACCAAGTTGTTCTCAAAACACAACAACGTTACAGCTTATTATTGTCTACATAGCACAAAGAGAGATCTTTTCCCACAGGCATTAAGCAGTACTTAGATGTCAATCAATGACTGTTGGCCCAGTTAACACTCAGGGCCAGACGCAGCACTTGCAGCTGTCCTCAAAGACAGTGCCGACTCCACACTTCCTCACAAAGGTTCTGCCTCCTGCACACACATAAAAGCTGTTCCTGTCGTCAGGATGGGGGTACATCCCGTCAGCTTTGTCCTTGCAGAAGCCACGCCCTGGGACGGGGATGGTGGTCTTAGTGCTTGGTGCAGCACTGGTAATGACAGGTTTGGAGGTTATGGTAGTGGCTGGTGCAGTGCTAGTAACGCCAGGTTTGGAGGTTGTGGTAGGTGGAAGTGGAGGCATGTCTGAGAGACGGAAGGAGTTGGGGGAAAAAAAGGTTTACCAAAAGGTAAAATGTGGAAATACGTTACTATAATGAAGCCTAACCCTCTGGTTCAGTCAAACCTACCAAGTTCTTTATGTTGTTCATGATAATAAATATTCATAATCCTTGTCGTCAATCACGAGAAGAAGCAAGACCTACCAACATCAATGAGTTTGCGGAGATGTGACAGCAGAGGGTGGCTTCCCTGTCCACAGAACTCTCCTTTAAAGTCATCCAGATCCAAGGCCCACACAAAGGCACCACCAAATTTGTTGTCCTTCATGTATTGGACCTGTGGATTGAATGGGAATAGGAATCAAAGTCTTAACTAGTCAAGAGACGGCACAAGGTTGATAGAATGGCTAAATTGTGTTGAAGGCCACCAGGGCATCTTTCACCCTTATCTCCTCTCCAACCCTCTCCTATTTCATATAACGCAAATTATCTAATGATTAAATAGTGTTACACCTTTGTGGTGTGTTGCTGTGCCACCTACCTTGATCTCATAGCTCTCCCTGGTATCGAATCCTACCCACTCACTGTTCTTGGCGGCATAGGGAACTTTCTGGTCTTCAATCCACTGAATTGTTGTGCCCTTCAGGAAGGTGCAGATCTGAAAGGCCAAATAAAAGTTATTGTCTGAAGTATGCTTGTGTGAAGTATGCAATAGGTATACTTTTCATTATCTATACTTTACCTCATAGTAGGACCAGAAGCCAGCTTCACGTGTGTATGGTCCGGCTGATGCAGCACCGCTAGCTGGGGCTCCAACACCAGTATCTGATGATGTCAGACGGAAGGTACGACCATAAGCAGCAAAACCCATCCTCAGCTTCTCCACTGGAGTGCCGTTGTCTCTCCAGTACTTCATGGCATAGTCCTTAGATAGAAATGGAGGAATGGAGGTTACAGATATTAGGCCTGAATTGATTCATTCGTTCTTGTGTCATTCATGCTATAATAATGTAATCTATCACAGTTTGAAACTCTATACAATGCCATTGGGTCCCAAGGTTTGCCTTACTTACAGTGTTAAAGTAGATGAGGTCACCCTTGTCCTGGGATCCACGGTACAATGGGCTGTTGTGTCCGGTGAAGCGCTCCCAAGTTCCATGGAAGTCATAGGTCATCACATTGATGAAGTCCAGATACCTGGAAACACATAAGAAATGGGTATTAAGTTTAGCTACTGAGCCAAGACTTATTCAAAATGTCAACCATTCCAAAAGACTCACTTGGCAATCTCAGCGATTTCATATCCAGCATCAATGGTTCCCTTTCCTGCAGACACTGCAGCAGTCAGCATGAGCTGGGTGTTGCCAGTGGCTGCAGCCTCAGCTTCATAGGCAGCAACAAGTTCCTGTAAATGCACACAGCAGTTGATAAGACAGTTTCTAGTACACTCAAAGGATAATTAGAATAATTTGGATAATTATTGCACATTGAACTAAAAACTCAAGGACCCACCTCGCAGAGCAGAGTGAACCTCTTCTTGTCCTCTGGGGGACTTCCACGAGATCCAGGGTACTCCCAGTCCAGATCCAGACCATCAAATCCATGAGTCCTCAGGAATTTAATTGATGACTGGATAAACATCTGACGGTTGGCTGCATTGGACACCATAATGGAGAACCTGGGGAGAAGATTTGTCTTGCTTTTAGAGGCATTTGGTAACAATATGTTGAAAAGGTAAGGATCTGAGGTAATGATCAAAAAAACTGTGAGTGCAGAAGACTTTCATATTCATTGTGCTGTTACTTGTCTATATCTATGCCATACCATCCTTCTTTGACCTCAAATTAAGCTTTCATTCATACTGATCTGGCCTTCACCATTCAACATGTCAGGTGCCTTAAGCGGCACATAGGAACAAAGCTTAGAAAAATACTCACTGGGTTGAACCAAAGTTCCATCCACCAACAGCCAGTAGGGTCTTCAGATTAGGGTTCCTTTAAAATAGCAAATACAATATTATATGATTTGCATAACCCAGAATATTTTAGTAGGATTTATTCAGACTTTTGAATTTTATACTGCAGTTTTAGTCACTCACACAAATTTCAAGTGCAAATAATGCTCAAGTTCTTACTTAGTCTTCAGGCCATTGAAGGACTTGTAGAGGATGTCATCATTCCACTCATAGGTAACCAGCTCGTTTTTGTTGTTGATGATGGAGAAAGCATAAATCAGATGGGTGCACAGGAAGGGGTCGACATTTTGGGGCATGTACTTCCCTTGGCCAGGTCTGTACTGGGACCAATTGGTGAAGTAGCACACCATCTGAGAGGCAGTTGCTGTAGATGGGTGTAAACAGATCTAGGGTCAGTGGTGTGTCTAATTTCTATGTATTTTTGAGAGATTTTCATATAGCTCAGTCAAAGTGTAAATGGTAACCTTAAGTTGCACTTGTGTGCACCTGAGTAATACTGTGTAGATGATGTCATCTTGCCTCTGCAAATACTGTAGCCTACTGTAGGTATTACTAAAGTTTAACTTACCCAGCTGGCACATCGCCAGGCACAAGCCTAAGGAGAAAGAGAGAGAAACATCAGAGATCAATAGCTATAAATCTTGGATATGGTAACAGAAATTGGTATACCTTAATTTATTTATTATTCTATTGAGGCAACATGGCAAGTTGATGAGAATTTACCTGCTAGAATAGTGAGCTTGGTCATCTCGATTTCAGAGCTCTTTCTTCACTTTCTTAGACACAGAAAGAAAAATCTGATTTGTCAACAAGTAAAAAAAATTGAATGTTTAATTCAATGGAATATGCCCCAATATTCTAGTCCAATGCATAGATCCGGACTATATGAATAATACATTTATTAAAATTATTCTCAGGCATAACCTTGCTCAAAGTGTAATATAAAGCACTATCAACTTAAACTATATGAAATATACAAAAATTTGCACAAAAAAAATTGCAGTGTTCATTGCTTCTTTGAAAATGAGGTGAAGATTTTGATCTTCAGAGCTTTGTTTTTCTGATTCACATTACCTAAATTATATCAGTTACCATAAGGATTTCATTCTAAAAAATGGCCATGTCAGCATAACTGGCACACAAGATTTCAGTAACTGCTATAAACTACAAATAGTGGCAAAGACATAAACTATACATGTGCCATTTTCTTACAAGTCTCTTACAATACTGGGAGAATTTTATCTTTGCAGATTTCTTCATCCTTGCTCTATCTTGCATTACTCACACCAAATTCCCAGAATGCATCTCAATGAGCTTTCCCTCCCACAGCAGATAAGTCTAATTTTGCAGGTACAATGTGTAATGTCTGTCTGGAGCGAGAATTCCTTAAATGTCCAACAAACAAGCCCAAAACTGTCGCCCTTGCAGCACTTTTCCCTAAGTTACTGTAGATATAGTGCACACTTTTTCTCTGACTAATTTCCCCACTGAAGTCGAAAGATACATTTGCCAGAGGGAACCAGATATTTATTTCACTGTAACATACAACCTTAATTCACCAATATGTAGTAGACCGTCAATAGATTCTGGAAATGTCAAAGAAGAAAATAACCACTGATGCTGTGTTTCCAATGCAAGCTTACCTTAGGAAGGAACCAACGTATATCAGTTTACCAGCTTCTTATATACAACACATAAGTGTCCAGGATGGGTGGAGGAGGGGGATATCAGTCCTCACATACCATCAAAGGGAGGTGGGCGGTAATGAAACATATAGGAACGGAAAAGGATAAGATAAGTACTGTAAATTCTGACCTTACTGACAGATGATGATAAGGTATATGGTGGAGCTTAGAACACTACAGCACATTTCTGTACAAAATATGGGACTCAGTGGATGACAATTTGGGTCATGACGATAAGATTAATGAAATTTCCCATAGAAATAGTTGTGAAAGCAGTGGTGGCCAGGGGCAGACTAGGATAAAAAAATAAAAAATAAAAAAAAACATAGCGCTGGACTTTGACTAGAAGAAGAAGAAAGAAAGAAAAAGGACGGACAAACCCCGTCTTTATTAGTCACATGCAACCATCAACAACACATGCACACAGCGGCTGGCACACACACACACATGCATTTTAATGGCGCCGTGAAATTTGTTTTTTAGAACTGAAAATAGAGGCTTCCAATTGATTTTAGAACAGATTTTAAGATTTTATTCATTACTTTTTACTTTTAAAGCAATAATGGCTTATCCCCAGCTTATATTACATAGCTTCTATCTCCGTGTTAACGAAAACCACAGATCCACAGACAAAGCTCTTCTGACTGTCCCCAGTTCAACACTGAAGTCAAAAGCTGATGGAACATTTGCAGTTAACTCTAAAGAAACGCTCTCCATTCACTCCAGTTGTTTTGGAGAAGGCTGCTGCTGAGCTGCGCTAGCAAACTGTGTTATATTGACATACAAACTTCAGGATGAGTAAATAATGACAAGATTTGTATTTTTAAGTGAACTATTCCTGTAAGTTTGTGGAATAAGCAAAATTATTTATGTGGAGGAATGCAAAGTACGAATTATGCTGACCTTACACTAGACGATATTTGAAGCGATTTCACAATTTTAGACAAATTTGCAAAGGGACAGAATTGTTGTATGTCTCTCTGTGTGTGTGTGTGTGTGTGTAGATGGTGGAGGGGGATGTTGTAGCTTCATTCACACTCAAATATCCTAGTCTGAACAGAATCTTAAAATGTGAGCAGCTCTAGGACTAAACACTTCTAACTTGAGACAGATTGTTGTTAAATGTGAGTGTGTGTCAGACTAGATGTCTCCTAATGTATGGTAGGCATTAGTCAGCTCGATAGTAGAATTACTCATATCTGACTACGTATGTCTTATTCCTTACTGCTAAAAGTTTGATTTAGTGGTTATATTTAAAGTTATCCTTCCTCCATCCTTTTTTCGAGGCAGTTTCCAAGAAACGCATCACAACTGGATTGGCTCCCTCACATAGAAATTGGGAAGCCTCCACTTATTCATTTAATTTATTTATTTCTTTTTGAACAGGGACAGTGCACATTAATTGACCCGAGAATAAATGTGCCAGTGTTAGCCAACTGGCTAATTTTCAACTGTAGTCCCTGTGGCCAGATGTTATTAGCCAGAAACTAACTAAAACTAAAAAACTTAGAAGTTAGAAACTAAAGTAAGAAACTAAAGTTAAAACCACATATTAACACAACATGCAATCATTTGTATGGATGCAGGTACAGTACAGATAGACAAACAAAACACATACGAGGCAGTCTGACAAACACACAAGCTGGCACACTAAGTAAACAACATTTGCCAGATTAGATTTTGCAGCATTTGTCATTGTTTTTACTTGCTTTTTTAAAGGAGAAGTTAGAATCAGGAACAACGCCCAAATATTTAAAATTAGACACCACCTGGATCCTCTCACCAGAGACATATACATTTGGCTCAGGAGCATTACAAGCTTTAAACATTTAACTAAACTACACTACATTTATAAAACATGAAGAACGTTATTTTTTATCCTGGGTCACAGTAGATTTGAAAACAAACTCATGAAAACAGAATAATATGGGACCCCACATCCCCAAAACCGCCTCTCCAAATGATTGTATAAAAACTGTTGTGAATTTAAGATTAAAACAACGTTTCACTACAGCAGACTATGGTGGAAACACAAATGCCTGGAAGAACACCTGGCTATTATGAAAGAACTAAGGGGTAAGGGGAGTACACCTGAGCTTAGTCTGGAGACTGACTTTATGGACTCATACATTATTCATTTTGAACTTTTGCGCCCATAAAATCTTTATTTGAGACTGTAAAACTGCTTACAGATATTCCAGTTGAGTCGGGTGCTTTAACTCAGAACACATTTCAACGAAATTAAGGTCGCTCATTGTTTTCTATATGACTGCATCTTGTTCAGTCAATAAATGCAGCACACTAAACACAAACTAACCCCATAGCCATAATTAAAATTGACGAATGAGGCACTTTTGAGTCAATTTTTGAATTGATATAATCCATTATTGCAGATATTACCATAAAACATTATGGTTTTTTTTCTTTTAAAGAAACTTTTGTATTAAATATACCTAAATATACCTAAAACACATAGTAACACACATAGTCTAGTAAGTGTTAAAAGAATGGAAGCAATCCTGGGAAATCTGCACATGCATTACATCTAATTGCTGCATATCAATTCTACACCTAAAAGTTCACTCCGCTTGGTCTGTGTTTTAAGGAATAAACTGTTGTTTTCGGTGTAGCGGCATCACTCATGTTATATCACCAAATAGTATTTCTTCACACTTCACTTCACGTCATTTCAACCTTATCTGTGACTTGTTTGAATGGACGTTATCTTTTGCTGATTTTGTTAGAATGATTCCTCCCCTAACTCTGCCTATGGGGGACAGCATGCACACTCATAGAAACTGAACTGGCTGATCATTTGAACAATGAAATGAAGTGGCACTCCTCTTCACTTTACTGCTCTATGCATATCAATACATTGTGCATAACCCCGCTGATGTGTACGGTTTTGTAATGAGCTTCATGCTAATATCTAGATTCATTTATCTTTTTGTTGTCAAACGTTGACCGCAACCATTAAGCTGCTACATAACTGATAACTAGAAAAAAACTGATTATGATGTTATGTAACTTGTATATTCCATGGGTACAACAGTTTAGTCCATATGACAAGGCCTGCAAAATCCTTGGCATAAATGTTTTGAGCGTTTATAATTGTATCTTTTATATATTTTAAAACTGTTCCATGATTTACAGTCACAAATGTGCTCTATTTTTGTTATAAATTCATTCTTTCAGTTCATTTATTCTATATGTCAGAGAAGAGAAAAACATCCCTTCTTATTAGCTGTTGCTTAATAGATAATCTATGTACATTGCATAATAAAAATAAACTGCTGCTGGCTAATAAATCCTTATCTAAACTATAGCTGTGTGATATGGCCCAAGCGCTCCCTGTACTTCTTTTCCTCTTTGATGTTTCAAAGCTGATAGCTTGATGAAATTAGTTACTACTGTGAACTGTTATCTGTTTTATACCATTTTATATTGCTGACACGCTTTAACTCTTAAAACAACTAAATCCTGGAAAATATTCTGGGTCCTTGCTTCTTGAAGTTAGCTGCTCATTTTATTGCAGCAATTATGCAGTAATACTGTCATTAATCCACACATCTTTTTACAGTAGTCTCAAAATAAGATTGTGCAGTCTGTTGGCTGGCCTGTCAATGATCATGCTGCTAGATCTGGTAGATGTATAATATGATGAGCACAAGGTTCCTCTTCTTTATTTGGGTCAGAAAGTGAGTTTTGAAAGCCAGAAATAATCACTGGTATTGGAGTCTTTGGTATTGATCAACAACTCTATCAATCCCCCACAAATATATGGCCACTTGTTGCTCCTTTAATTGGTGCGCAAGAGGATTAGAGCCACATGTGAAAAAATGTATTTGAGTTCTGAGACTAACCTCAGAATTCTGAGAATAACGTCACTTTATTCTCAAAATCTCAGAATTCTGACTTTAACCTCAGAACTCAAATACCTTTTTATAAGTGACAAATTGAAGAAAAAAGTGGTCAAAGTTAGTGTTTAATGTCAGAAATTAATTGTGCCTCCTTTTGAGTCTAGAAAAAGACTGGTTTCTGCCTGCACTTAGTTATGGAGATCTGCAGTGTATGAATGCATCAACTCACTGTCTGTACATGCTGGAGACTGTTTATCACACGGCACTGAGACTTGTCACATGTTATAAGGCCTCACTCATTGTTGTACAATGTATACCTTTATTTATAAGGCAGATGGGTGTATTCCAGTCAAGGTCCAGTACTGGGACTGTCCTGTGTGTAAGAGTTGATTCTAATATTGTCCCAGACTAACCTCTGATAAGCCTGATAATGGAGCACTTTGGACAAAGGCTTGGAAAGCATCGCTATTGAAACGAGCCGTCTTAAGGTCAGTGGGCTCATAGCCAGCATGTTATGTTGCAACACTAATAATGCAACCATGAGCAAGATAGGACAAATATCTAGTGTTAAAAACTATCCGGACAATAACAATAAGAATTGGCTTGATGATTATCCACTCCGGCTGCTTCTACGATGGGCGATAACTCCAATGTCCATGGCAGTTGTGAATGATTTTTGAGGCCAATCACAAAGTCCACATTTGTCATCACATGGACATTCAAAGGAGAGGGCAATAAACTATAATTTCCAACATAATAAATGAATCATACAATATATCTATATATACATATATATATATATATATGCAGGATTGACACCTTTCACACTGCCAAAAATATTATTTTCAGCTGAAAAATGGAGATTTTTGTGTGTACTGCCCCTTTAAAAAAGCTTCCCGTAAAGTACCATAGTCAATATGATGGATCTGATTCTGGAGTTCTATCTCAGCACACCCACCTCTCTACGGTTTAAACCACTGTGAGAAAATCAGTGGATGCAAAACAAAGTTATGTAATAAGAGCGGGTGCGTTATATGGAGCGGACACAAATGAGGAAGTAATTGATAAGATTTATGATATGGACGCAGTGTGTCAGATCAATTGCAGTCATACAATTGACATTTCAGAACATAGCCACAATAAAAATGTATAGAGAAAAATAATAGATGTGAGTTTTATTTTAAAAAACAGTCATTCATCGAGTCATGAAATTATATCTTGTTGTTTCTTTTATTTAGGAAAGGAGCGAGCCAGGGAAATATGGGATCAACAAACAACTTCTTTGCGGGTTTACTAGCTTTACATTGGAAACCAGGACCGTGGCAAGCTGATGGCCCTCCGGTGGTTTCTTCAGGGCCAGTTGCAGCACTTGCAGGAGTCCCAGAAGATGAGGCCGGGCTGGCAGCGGTGCAGGTAGGTGATCCCCTGGAAGCACTGGAAGTAGGTGGTCTTGTCGGCCGTGTTCTCGTACAGGCCGTCGGGACGGCCCACGCAGAAGGAGGCCACGGGGTCCAAGGTGGTGGTGGGGCCCGGGGTGGTGATGGGCTTAGGGGGGAAGCCTGTCGAGTCAGATGAGGATGATTATTACATACGGACAGGGCCGTAGCGGAGGGTGAGCCCATCTTTTACCCATCTGTTTACTTGCAGACATAGCCGCTTCTCCCTATAGGCTGAATAGGCAAAGTGGCTATATTCGGGGAAGGCCCACCCCCAGCAAAAGATGGATCTTATTGGCTGAGGCCCCCTTCATTTTAAGCTCATGTCCACACAAGTGGAGAGTGCCACATTCACTTTTGTATTTGTTTTATTTTGATGTTCATGTGCTTTAAACACTACATTTTTATTCAGTCTTTATTGCTTGATGGCGGCTAGGATTTGTCTTAAAAGGGGGCCTCCACAGAAAATTTTGCCTAGGGCCTCCAGCAGTTTAGAGCCGGCCCTGCAGAAAAGAGTTAAATTCATAGAAGACATCATAGAAACGAGGGTATTTTAAAGCGGGGAAAGCATAAATGAATGCTAGTATGGTTGATTTATTTTCATATTTATGGGTTGTCTGCCTTACGATGATCACCATAGTTTACCCTCCTTTTGATTTATCACTGCAGTCATATCGAAGCAAGATGTAACTTTTTCTCACAACTACAACCTCTCCTGATAAAGGTGAGAAAAATTGCTGAACTAATACCTATTCAGAATTTGGTAGATTGAAGAGGTATTCAGCTGATAGAGCCCACAACCAATTGTTTTTTTTTGGAACAATGAATGAATGTCTGATAGAGCAAAAAGCTTGAAAGGTGAGATATTTACCCATTGAGAGCCTGAGGTGGTTGATCAGAGGATAAGCACTTCCATCTGAGCAGAAGTAGCCACTGAAGTCGTCCATGTCCAGCGTCCAGACATGAGCTCCTCCCAGGTTGTTGTCATTCAGCCACTGGACCTACAGGACAACCAGGGGAATCAGTAACAAAGATGTTTCCAACAGTGATAGTCAGCACACTGTGATGAAGAAGTCCTCGAATGTCTGTTCTGCATTCATCTGTGGCAAATGCTGGGAAAGTGTTACTCAGTGACTTCAGATCTCAGAAGTAGGAGCTTATGAAGACTATTTGAAGGCAGCAAAAGGCACAAGGTAGGATGTGAGAAATTATTGAGCAGTTAAACGATTGTAATCGTGAGGTACAGATGTTCCTGGTCACCTTGGCAGAGTAGCTCCGTTTGTCATCATAGCCCACCCAGGCGCTGCCATAGGTGGCGTAAGGAACCTCCTGTTCAGGGATCCACTCAGACGTCGTGCTGGCGCTGAACGTACAGACCTGGCAACACAGAAACACAGACAGGACTAAACAAGGCCAGACAAGACTAGACAGGGATAGAGATGTTCCAAGAGGCGTGGCCTAACTATTCACCTTCTGAAAGACAGGGATGTAGGGGAGAGTAAACCCACCTAGACTCAGTCTACCCACCTTTTTAGTTGCATTTCATTTGAGGTTAGTGTAAGACTCTGGCGTACCTCATAGTAGGCCCAGAAGCCGGCGGTGCGAGTGTAGGGTCCGGCCTCGGCGGGGCCGTTGGCCGGCGCTCCCAGGCCGTTGGCGGAGCTGCTGAGCCGGTAGGTTCGTCCGTATGTAGGGAAGCCCAGCAGCAGCTTGTCAGCCGGCGCTCCCAGAGCCAGCCAGTGGGATATGGAGGAGTTCTGACCAATAGGACGACAACAGAGATAAATGCTATGGTGCATTCTTGTGTGTGTGAGATGCGCGTTAGGGTGAGATGGACATGGGTGATATTCTGTGTGTTTAAATTTGACCATTTTCACGCCAAAACTTTCCCCAAAATTGTATTCAGTGATAATGCATGCATATGTGGAGTCAAATTAAAATGTTGCATTAGAATCAGTTCGGGTTAAGGGCTTCCCACAGACAAGCAGTGTAGTATTGATCAATTCTACAATAAATATGTAATCAATCAAACTGCATCATATCCATCACGACGCTAACTGGAGCAGATCTGACTTTTAACAAAGGATAAATATCAGCAATAACCTTGATGTGTCGTGTGTAATTTGAGTGTCTTTGTGTGTGTGTGTGTGTGTGTGTGTTCTTACAATATTGTGGTGAACATGTGAGCCGGAGTCCACGGGGCTGCGGTACAGCGGGCTGTTGTGTGCTGTGGCTGCCTCCCAGTGTCCGTGGAAGTCGTAGGTCATCACATTCATGAAGTCAAAGTGACTGTAGATGTCAAAAGTTTTTTCAGATCCGCAGCAGAGGAACGTTTCCATTGGTACAGAACACAGTATACATGCAAACATCGATTGGATGAAACAGTAAGGGCTCAAATAGTTTCTCACTGAACAATTAACGTGTTTTACAGCTCTCTCATTTCATGGATCTAGTGCAAGTCAATTCCTAATAAAACTCAAATGCGTGCCCTTCACTAAATGAGCTAAAATTCTGATTTGACATTAAAGGGCGTTGCTCTGTTCTGACTGATTGTGGTAAATTATGTATTTTCCACTGCTTTGTGATTGCTTTTCATGGCTGTTGCTGTGATTTCATGGGAAATAAACAGAAAAGCCTCAATAAAATGACTTCAGAGCTTCCCATTGACTCCAGTGATAAATGCAACCACTCTCCAAGCATCAAATTCAAATAGACGTTGTAGAGAACTGAGAAGCTTTGAGTGTCTGGAATCAACTTCTTGTCCATTTTGCACTTGCTAGGCTGAACTATTGTTCATTAAACAAAATCACAACAGTAGGCTGAGCTTCCACACATCAGCCGAGTTTGTGCGGTTGATCAGCTCTGTAGGAAACAAATGGATATCTGGTGGCTTTTGATCATGTTGCCTGCAGTGTGAACGCATGGTTAGACTCCTGTTAAATCCAACTTACGGTGCGATCTTGGTGACCTCATAGCCGCCGCTGATGGTGGGACGGAAAGCAGCGACGTTCGCTGACAGCAGCAGCTGAGTCTTCCTGTTGTCTTTGGCATCATCCTCGAAGGCCTTGGACAACTCCTGTTGAAAGAATGAAATGAATTAGAAATGAAAAATGATGGAAAACCAATTGACATTTGCGATGTGCCATTTGTGAACAACGTTTTTCTACTATATGGCACACACATGGGGCGAGGGGTCGGCCTTCATGTAGGAACTTCCATCATATCGGTGATATCTGATATTTAATGAAAGGCCAATATCAACAAACTGATATATCAGTCTAACCCTATACTTACTACTATAAACAAAATAAAGCAAGAGATTCATTCGTAACTGATAACTGCTGGAAATGTAACAACTCAAAATAGAATAAAATGTTGAAAATCGAATAAAACCTGTTAATGTGATAAATTGAGATAATGTAACATCATCACATTATTACATTATTCATTACTTCATAAGGGGTATAACTTTTTAATTGATGATGCAATAGTAATATTGACTAATAATGAATGTAACTTGTGTTCAAAATATGTTACGCCCCTTATGATATGATGCTTATGGGTTATGTAATAATGTGATGTTACTTAATTGTGTGGGAATTTATCAGATTAACATGTTTTATTACATTTTCAACCATTGCCTTTTAGGATGAAATATTTAAAAAGATAGAAAGTACATAGAAGTTTTTGCTGTTTTGCAGCTGGTTTGTCAAATCTTTGATCTTCGATATCTCAGAACCGCACTCCACCCAGATAGAACCTTCGAATTGCAAGCTCACAACAAACAGCATGACACTGTACTGCATCATTTGCTATGGAGCAACACCTCAAAGGGCCATGCTGACCTTGACCAGCTCAGTAAACCTCTGCTTGTCCTGCGGCGGGCTGCCGTTCTGTCCAGGAAACTCCCAGTCCAGGTTCAGCCCGTCAAAGTTGTGGCTGCGGAGGTAGCTGATGGCCGACCTGATGAAAGCCGCGCGGCTCTCGGGCCGGGCAACCATGGCGATGAATCTGGTGGGACGTAAAAAAAAACAAGACCCAGTTATATGGAAAGGCAGAGGGAAGCTGTGCCAAGGAATCCAAGTTGTGTGTGTGTGTGTGTAAAATAACCGGTGTCATATTCAGACTTACGGGCTGAGTCCATTGACGGTGCCTCCGACAGACAGCAAAGTCCTCAGTGCAGGATTACTGAAGGTATAGAAGGAGAGACAGAACTTAGCCTTGACCGCTCAACTAAAACACAGCTGATATCCAAGTCTGGGCTCTCCAACCCGAAGTCAGGAAGAATTCAAGAGGGGAAGAAACAAAAATACCTGCATGGCCTTTAAAATCGTTTTTACATTGTAGCTTTTCAGCAGAAGCTCTTCAACACCACCACTTACAATCATGCAACAGTAGAATAAGCTTGAATTCCTGGCCGTGAAACAGCCAGACAATAGATGTAACGAATATTCCTGTATCCCTAGAATATTTATTCATTTTTGTCTTCTGTGGTATGTCCCTTAGGGTTAGACCAATACTGGTTTGATAGTATATTGGATTGATATTGGCCTTTTACTAAATATCGGACATCGCTGATATGATGGAGGTTCCTCCCAGACCACAGCTGCCTAAAAACAGTCTGGAAAACTTTACACTTGACATTTTTTATATTCATTTCATTGTTCAATGATGCTTTTATAAATGAATTCACTTAAAGGCCTAATGTATCCCAGAGTGTTCCTACTGTTGAATAGGTGTGGTGGGTCACCCTGCATTAAAGAGCTGCTGACCCTAAAAGAATTCCACTCGTCTGGGTTTCAGTGGAGAGTTTTAGTGTCCCATGATGCTCTAAATGCTGAGCGGTTGAACCTCAGTGTCCATACTGACTATCTGCAGACTGGATTGACTCACATGTTCTTGAGGCTGTTGAGGCTGTTGTACTGCTCCTCGTCGTTCCACTCTATAGGGGTGATCTGGTTGAAGCTGTTGATGGTGGCCAGGGCGTAGATAACGTGGGTGCACAAGAAGGGATCTACATTCGCTGGGACGAATTTGCCACCGGCGGGCCTGTACTGGGCCCAGTTGGTCATGTGGCACACCAGCTTAGAGGATGAGGCTGAGGGAGGTCATAAGAATAGCACCAAAGAGACTTAAACCTGCACCATGTCGTCAGGGAAAAAATAGCCTCAATGAGTCAGTCCATATGCCGTTTGCTTCTTTTTAATGTCACTTTTTTGCACCAATGTCTTCTGCATTAATCTCAACATATGGACTGACGTATTGCGGCTATTTTTCCCTGACTATATGATGTGCGGGTTGCTTTACCCCTGATCCAAGTATTAAGAAATCATAAGAGCTGTACAGTCTAATTTGAGTATACTAGTACATAGAGAAGTCAACAGCAGACATCATACAGTAAATGCTTACCAATGTGCAGAGTAAGCAGAATCCCCAGAGCTACAAAGAACAGAGTGAACAGAGAAGATGTGATCTCTATTAGTAATATTATAGACAGGTAATGTATAATACATTGATGCTCAAATAAGGCATTGAATGAATGAATGAATGAATGAACGGATTATTAAATGAATGAATGAATGAATGGCATTTACCTGTGGGGAGAATAAGTCTTGCCATTGCGCTAATTGGAAATCCAACCAATTTTCCACAGGAACAGTGAACCTCTGGACGATCACAAAGAAATATCAAACATGTAATGACAATTAACCACCAATCTCCTTACTGTATATAGAATAAAATACTAGAACATCAGCAGCATCATGCAGCTGCACATTCTCTCTACTGAGAATAAACACAGTACAGTCTAACCGGTTAGACAAATTTAATTTACACTATTTCATGTTTGCATGCAATCAGTAAGTTGCAGATACATTTTTCCAATCAGTATATAGTCGCCAATTCAGTAAGATGGATTGCAAATCCAGACATATGATCTCATTACCTTTCTTCAGCAGGAGTGGAGGGAGAGTTGAGAGCTTGGTAGCGTTGTGTGTGTGATTTATACTTTACTTATTAGTGACTAATAGCTGGTGGCAAAGGGCAGGTGATAAGGACTCGGAGTAGTGGGAGTCTGGCCGACTTCCTAATGATCATGACAGCCACAGTTTAAGTGTTAGGCCGGCTGGGAAATGAGCGAGCGTTTCAGTTTGTACATCACACACACACACTGACAGAATAAGGCAATAGTTCTGATCAGCTTCTATCTGCAAACCTCATATGAATTAGTAATATTAGATTTCAATGTCATAGTGACAGACATCAAAGAGCCTGGCAGTGCAACGCTAACCTGAAACTCAACTTGAAGCTCCCTACTGGAAATCTGTCTTTCTACCCATCAGCAAACCTATGACCTGAACTACTCTTAGGAAGGGGACCGATAATGTCCATCCCAATCCTCTCAAAAGGTATGGGCATTATGGGTAAAGGCTGGATGGGGCCCACGATCAGCCTGGTGGGTAGGAGCTACAAGGTTCTACAGTGCTCCTACTCGTCTTTGTACAAAAGACCTGTCCCAAAGAACCTTCGACTGACATAGGGTTTCCTCTGTCCTAAATGGCCTGCCCAAGGTACAGTATGACCTAAGTGCAGGGGAAGGTATAACAAGTCTTGTCTCTTCAAAATCCGCAAGGTACAGGAGGTTGTTCTTAAGGACGTATGGATCCCCAATAACTCCCCCTAACCCCTGAGGACCTTCCACTTTAACACCACCCATTTCACAGACTTTGGCATACAGCAGTTTCAGAGTAGGATCAACTTCTTGCTTCTCCCTGAAGGCATAAGGAATCTGCCAAGGCGAATCATCAGGGAGGTTTTCAGGAGCAGTACTTCTTTTTTTCCATGCAGTGTTCAAAACACTCAGAACCCAGTGCAATATTCTCTACATCACATCTGCATATATTTCTGTTTATTATTTTTTTTTCTATTGCTGACTTCCATAGCTTCCCATCAGTGCAGTCAGTCAGGTTCCAACAGAGAACCATGTGCATACTGTACTGTATAGAAAAAAGACCTCTTTCATATCATCACTTATAGGTTTAATTTTTTATATTGGGTGTTTCAAAAGTAGGTATACATCTTTATATACATTATTATATACTTCCTGCTTCCAGGTACACCTAATATTTACAGATTACTAAATGCTGAATTCATTGTTTTTCATTATTATTATTATTATTATTATTATTATTATTATTAATAATAATAATAGAAAATAGTGTACCTACTTTTGAAACACCCGTTATCCATGTTATACTTTTATATAGTACTTACTATCTTTATATACTCCTCATTGAACTTGCCCAATACAACTGATTCTGAATGTAATAAATGCACACATTTTTCTTAAATACAATTCCATGATGTTTATTGAATCGTATTTACAAGTTAGCCCCCCCCACCTCGTCCCCCTCCACCTCGTCCCCCTCCACTGCCCCAAACCCCTCACATTCCCATTCAATCACAAATTTGGAAAGGCCCAATGGCATCATGAATATTACCCAGTGCATTTCATCCCAGCCATATGAAAGACAGACTCCTTGTTCCTACCAGGGACTGAGTGAACAACCAATCAGAAAACCTACCAAGTTCAGCCAGAACATTCAGTGATTGGGCCCCTAAGACATGGTGTGACAGTGTGACATAGAAATGACTTTTATGGCTCTTCAATGAATATCAAAGGCGTTGAGACAAACACATTGTACATATAAACTAGCAGTAAGCATAAAAACACAAAACTAGGACAACATTCTATGGTTTTGAAAGCATTTCCAACTTCTGAATTTGTGCAGAGACAAAGCAGTTGTGTGTCGCCAGGCATCTCTCAGCACCAGTGATTGACATTTAAACTAGGGTTGGACCGGGTTTTTGAAGGCCGATACCGATCATTTTGGACTGAAGCTGCCGATGAAACAGCATTTAGACCATCACGGGACACTAAAACTCTCCATTGGAAGCCATGCTAACGAATTAGTTTTAGCTGGGTTAGCAGCTCCTTAAGGCAGAGTGAGGCAGGTTTCATTACAAGTTTTAAAAACTGTTGAGTAAAATCCTCCCCCACCATCCTGGAATGATTTCTCTGGTCAGACATCTGATATAAAAATAATAATAAAAACATATTGACTAGCTGCGGTCAGGGAGGAACCTCCATCATATCAGAGGTGGACTACACAGACTGGACCACATTTGATTTTTTACATCGGCTCCTTTTCAGCAAAACTGGTCTAACCCAAATCTAAACTTGTTTCACTAAGTTCACTAATCAAAGAACGTGTTTACAACAATAATTACCCTCTACAGCGCTCTGCCTACAAAGTGAGATCCCAGGTACATAGTCATATTGTGCTATCCAGTGTTTATAGAAGTTGATATTTTCTAAAATGTGCCTAATATTGGTTGGTTTTGCTACACCCATACTCGAGAGTTGCACCATTTCAGGACATAATGAAGCGCATCACTGTAAAATGTTTCAGTTATCCAGACCTATTGTAAAAAAAAAAAATGGAAAAGAAACTTATCTTTCACATTTATTTAGCTTTACTTTCCAGGTTTCTCTATGGAAAGAACATCCATGCAGACCCAAAGAGAAATTGGTGAATCTATATCCAAAGCATAATTCCTGTCTTTTCCATATAGATTTCTGAGGGGAATCCTCTAACAAGCTGCCATTAATGCTTAATGACAAGAATCATTTCTCAAATGTTAGAGGCAATCACCCTAATGTAGCTTCCAACAAGGTTGTGCTGACTAACAATACACTTCCCATCTGAGGAAAAGTTGCATACTATAGCTTTAACCAAGAATGATGATACATGATGGTTATGTTGCCCCTCTGATTCCCATTCATCAAGCATTAGTGGTGGCTCAGTTTTGCTGTTTTTTTTTCTTAGCAATTACAGAGAATCAAACCAAGCATTTAATTTCCTTTAGGTTTTTGGACTTCTCTCAATCTGAATACTGCATGGAAACAAAATGAATTATCCTTTCACATACAACGCTTCAAGTGCTCCATTGATTTTGCTTATGCAAAGTGAGCAGAGTGTCCAAACTGAGAACGGTTCTGAGCAAATCAGGCGAAAAGTAAGGCAACAACAACAAAAAAACAAGTATAAACACTTTTTGTGGCTTAGCTATAACTTTGACAAGCTGACTATGAAGCTGGTTTGTGTAGAATTCCACACATGTTCATTAACCAGGACACAATCTGTTTGCTAGCGGTCACATCCTTTCTTGTAAACGGTAATGAGGAAGGCATGTTACATAAGAAGTGATACATGTTGGCAGGGTATCAATAACACAACGATAACACTGTACTTGCTGATAACCTTGGTGACCACCTCTTTAATCAGTACTAGTTATTCATCACTTCTGCCCTGGACATTCCCCTCACAGCAAAAGTCCTACTGGATCAACCAGGATAAAAGCAACAAACCCAAACACTGAACGTAAGCATTTTTACATTGGTGTCTGAATTATTGTAACAATGCAGGCACAAAAAAATGTAAACAAAGAATTCTTAAATAGTTTTTATCCGATTTAAGTTCCCTTAAAATGAAACATAAATGATAAAAAATGTAAACATTCATTTGGACCAGTGACATTTTTTCTGTAGTTTTGCGATAATTACAGCTGAAGCAAAAAACACAAACAAGCATACAGACATTAGCAAGAGCCGAAAATCAACGATAAAAAGTTCCTCAGTGCTTCAATTAGTGACTCTTACCCTGTATTCACACTGCAAGCAACACGATCAGCAAGTCACCAGAAATCCATTCATTTCAATAGAGCTGAGCTATCATGGAGAGTCGGCTGATATGTGGACGGTCAGCGAGCTTGTTGTCCATTTGAAGTCAGACATTTCACTTGGTAGGTTGTAAGCACAACTTCTGTGTTCCAGTGGTCCAGCTCAGAAAAACCAGGGAAGAAACATGGACGCCCAGGACATTTGCTTTGCCCAATGCAACAGCTAATGTTATGCCAATCATATTTGGCAATGTTAGCTAGCTAGTTAACACAGAATGTTAGCAACTTTACATTTCAAATTTATATGTTTAACAATTTACAACACCGTTGTTTTGGTAGATTTACGGTCACACAATACTGAAAATCAAACCCATTTGTATTTTGAGGATTATAAATACGGTAAAAGTAATGGTAAAAGTGTTTACAGTGTAAGCCGCCATGTTGACATGACCTCAGATAACTGCATCTTGAAATCTTGCCCGAGTTTCGAACTTGGGATTCTGACTTGAAGGCCCCGTCCATTACATTTATCCTAGTAGGAAGTCATAATTTCCGACTTTCCAACATCTCTGGAACACAGCATAAGCTATGAAGTAATTTTATTGATTTTTTCTCTGTTTATTTTCGATTAATGCTACCTAATTACCGCTTGCTAGCTAGCTATGTTAACTCATCAAAACAACATTGCATTATGGCAATACCAAAACAGCGAAAAATACATAATTTGCCTGTTCTAAACTTTGTAGCTGCAGACCACGACATAGATGCAATTGGAGCCTCTAGCCCCGCCCACAATTGGTCAAAATAGAGCGACACATTAACCAAGTTGCTAGCAGTGTGAACAAGCAGACATCCATCATATGTAGGACTGTATGTACATAGGTTATACACTCCCGTTGATTCCATTAATAATTTACACCTGAAGTCTGTGTCTCGGGAGCTACAGTATGGAAAGCCGGAGGACGCAGATACAAGAGAAGCGTCAGCCACAAATGTGATGGTCCCCATAAGGCATGGTTTCTATTGACACCGGTACATGAATACACAATCAGATAATCTGCCGTCCCCCCACTCCCCCAGTTCAATCCCCACAGACACACGTTTTAAAAAAAGCCCCTCTTTGATTTTCTTATAAAAAAATGAAACCCCCACCCTCCCCCAACCTTCCAAACTCCTCAGTGCTACAACATTCCCTCGCCCCATCCATCCCCGAGCGCTGAAACCCACCCCTACCGAAAACACAGGCTGAGACACATGTGACCAATACGGTCAAGACTGTTAAAAGTAATGTCCCGGGATTGGCTGTGATCACAGGCCCATTAACCCAATAAGGGTGAGGAAAATTGTGCCAGTGAGAGGATGGAGTCCGTGATTGGACAGTGGGGAGGAGGCCTCGTTCTGGACCATCATTCCAGTTCCTGGGGGAGAGAGAGAGAGATTGAGAGAGATAAAGAGTGTGAGTAAGAGAGAGAGAGACACACACCGGCACGCACATATTTCCTATTAGCCTGTAATGTCACTGCAGTAGCTGACAGCTTATAACAGCAGGTCCTCAGGGGGGGAAGCCTGTTAAACTAAATTACCTGACCCTTCTGACTGTCGGCCACTGATGAACAAAATACCTGACTGCTGTTGCCAGTGGAAACTCAACAGGAGGTAGCAAAATAGTCCTAGAGTATCCAACATCGACATTAGTAGCTATCAGAGGACAAGCAGCACTCCTACAGCTAATATTACTCATGAGGGCTGAGCTGATGTACAGTATGTAGCTGCAAAAAAAAAGTGAATTACCCCTTTTGGATTCGATTTGTGCTTAAAGGATAAGGCTGGTGTTTTTTAAATTGCTTACCGTCAATAAATCCTATGAAAATAACAAAATCAACAATGCATTTGCTCTCCTCCTGTTACTTTCTGACTTCCCATGTACCGTTTTTAGCCGTCAACCTGGAAGTCATTGGCTCCAATTGTAAGCTAAAAACCTTGAAATACAGCTCACAAAGACAGAGTTTCAATTTTAAAAATCGCTAACTGTTACCATGAAAAGTCAGACTGTTGTGGTTCTTACCAAATCAAATTCAAATGGGAGCAAATTCTTCATTACGCCGGGGACTATTTTCGGTGCTACGGAACTACTTTCCTGAGATCGCAAAGTGTTTACAGCCGGCTTATTAAGTTGTCTGAGGAAAAAGTCGGCCAGCCCGGTGCATCGCGATGATGAAATATGTTGCCCAGAGCAGCAGCATGGCTCTTTGATGTGTTTTTAATCTTTTTTTTAATACAATGGAGTTCTATGGCTGCTGGGACATGGCTTCATTGGGCACCGGCTACATGGACGAGACTTGTTGGCAAAACAAAATCATTGCTGATTTTGTTATTTTCATAGGATTTGTTGACGGTAAGCAATGCATTAAAAAACACCAGCCTTATCCTTTAAGATAAAGTCGTTCTCTAGCAGCTTGTCCACTTCACCTACAGGCCATTTTTAATTGTGTGATTGCTGCCCCAGCAATCACAGGTATAATATTCTCGCTCTTTATTATTATTATTATTATTATTATTATTCCGTACGTTTTTTGGCACTTAATTACTTCTGCATACTTTCACTTAGAGACTCCGTTCAAACTTTAAAATGTTCAGCTTCATTGGGCATCGATTGCTTTTACTTTTCTAAGCAATTTGACTTTTACTTTTTAAGATATTCTACTTTTTTCTACTTTTTTTTATAATGGGAGTCTATGGGCGGAATGTTCAAACCATGCCCTCTTTGAACTCTAACTACTCTTTCATACTTTAAGCTAGAAACTTCATTCAAACTTTAAATGGGTCACCACTTTTAGTACTTTATCACTTTAATTCAGCTTTTTGACAACTTTTGTACTTTTTGAGTAATCGCAGTTTAAGTTTTATACTTTTTTCAACCTTTATAATGGGACCCTATGGAGCTACGCTAGAGTGCGTGATGTCACAATTCACTCTAGCAGACTTTACAGGCTGCACTTTTTACTAAATTCACACATTTTAAAACTGTGACAGTTCACACAACTTTAATACTACATACACATATTATACATCAAACCCTTCAGCTGCTTCTGCTCTCACTCACAATGTCAATATATAAGCAATGCGATGTATAGTTTATAGTTTTTGAGATATTAACTTTTGTTTGACACTAGTGTTCCACTCTTTTTCACAGTAGTTTCTGCTGCACTCTTACACATGCAGCTCTTCTGCTTATTTCACTCTTCTCCATTTCAACATGTCTTTTACATATTTTCATACCTTTTTTACTTCTTAGTATTATTACATTTTAGTACATTTCTAACATTATTACTTGTCACTGCCTTCCTACTCTTCATTCTACTAGTACCTTCCAGCTTTTCACATAAGCCTTCCTACTAACAGATAGTTTGTTAGCCTTCGTAGTCTTCCTACCAACTATGTATTTTTATACCTTTTTACTTCTTAGTACTGTTACATTTTAGTACATTTCTAACATTATTACTTGTCACTTTCGTATTTTCTGTTTTTTTCAACTGAATATATATCTACTCTTCATACCTGCTATTCATACTCCTTGTACCTTCCAGATTTTACAAAATAGTCTTCCTACTATCTCCTTCCACCTTTTACACATAAGCCTCCCTACATATTTTCTTACTTTTGTACTTGTTACTATTATGAAATTTTAGTACATTTCTAACATTATTACTTATCACTTTGACACTCATTACAGCTCCTTCACAGAAGTGTTTTAAACTGCCACATTTCTCACAGTTTTAACATTACATACACATATTATACTTTGGTTCAGCCGTTTCAATTTGAACAGACGATCCACGGTCAGTCATGTTAAGAAACACGCACATGCCCATGCCCACACGTGCCTACACACACCACATATGCTAGGTATTCGTTACTATGGGCTGTCACGAGCAACAGTTTGCACGCTCAGCAATCACACGCATTTTCTCCAGAAAATGCACCTTTCTAGTTCTATCATCAAACTCATTGAATGAGGAGCGATTTCAGAATTAGGTCTTAGAAATGGAATTTAGGGAACGGTAGAAGTGGTGAAGCACAAACAGATGGAGAACTTAACAGACTAATTCCGTCGTTATTAAAGCTACACTAGCCAATTTTGCACAGAACTTCAATACCTAGAAATCTTGTGAGGTGACATCAGTAAACCGCACCACAGTACGCTCATGTTTACCAACCGGCCGGTCTGTGATGCTTTATACCAAAGGAAACCAAAGGGATGAATGAGAGAGGAAAAGATCTAACGATGGTGAGTCCAGCTTTCTCTGGACGGAGCGCTGCTCACTGCAATTTAGGACACAGTTTGGATTCCACTCTTACATTTTGATTAGTCACTTGACACCACCATTTAATTTGGGCAAACAGGGTGAATCTATAGCATTTTAGTGTTTATGTCAATTACAGGCCACTGTAGCTAAAGGGGACAGGAGGGTTGAGAGGGTGGGGGCACTGTACCACGGACTTGTACAGGAGGAGGTAAGTAAGTTCTGTAGATGTTATTGCAATTCCTACTGGTCCTCTAGGGGGCGTATATTACTTGATTACCCCTTTAAGCTATAACAGTTGCACATCCTAAAGTCAACTTAGAGTATTTCACTCTCTGCTGTTCAACACCTCTCTCACTGAGGAAAAAGCTTTAATAGGTGTATCTTAAGTTTCTCACCTGAGTCCCGGGACACGATAATCTCATGTGCTGCCCCATCGCCCCCCTCGCCCCAGGACCGGATCTCCAACACTACGTAACCGTTGTCTTTGGGCAGCGGCAGGCTCACTGATGTCTTCCCCTTGTCCAGAACCTTCAATGCCGTCTGGCCCTCGTGCTTGTACAGAACCTGCCATGCAAAGGACAGCCAATATACAATTTAATTCAAATCTTAACATTACCAAAGGATGAAACATATTTTTGCAGTATCACCAACAAAAAACAACAACACCTTACTCTATATGCAGCATGTTGCTGAAAGTGAGCTTCCATGAAAATGGTTATTTGACATAACCTCCATACTCTAATGTCCTAATTTGAGCTAACTTTGAAAACACTAACACCATTGTTACCGGTAGTTATATTATTTGATGATGCAACATGTTTTCCTAGTCCACAAACTAGAACAAGGCTGTGTACCTTAAAATGATCTTTGGTTTCTACCTTGCCTTTTTATTGCTAGTCATATCTCATCTGCAGAGGGGGTTACAAGTCGCACAGCCCGACTTATCAAAAGCGAAACATTAGGTATACCACCTTGAAACATGTCCACTATTGCTAAAGTGAATGACGCAGCTAATAATATGCACATACACTCGTAACAAAAAGGGTCCCATATAGTACCGGAAAACGGTTCTTAAGGGCTTGTACCATAGGGAAACTCTTTTAGAAAGGTTCTCTATTGCACCATGCTCAAATGGTTCTACATAAACTCCAAACCAGCAATATGAAAAGAACGTTTTAAGAACCAAACAAGGTTCTTCATTCTGATTTTCCAGCTTTTTATTTTAACAGATCAGAAGGTCCTTTGAGTCTTTATGGATCCATGCAGAACTGCTACCCTCAACAAAGAACCTGTGAAGAACCCTCCATTTTATGTGTATACGTGGAGACAGATATGCAAGTGCATGCACACACACACACACACACACACACACACACACACACACACACACACACACACACAGATGGATGGACAGCACTCACTTTGTAGCCCAGTACAGCTGACTCGTTGTGCATGGCTTTCACATGGTCCCACCTCACCGTTACCCATGAGCCATCAGTCTTCCATGACACATTGCCTGGAGGACGATTAGGAGCTGAAAAGGTAGGTGAAAGAAGCAAAATTTGCAGACGAGATTAAATAAAATCTTTTTCATTATAACCAGTTGGTAAATAAAAAGGAGGGTAAACTATGACCTCCAGTCGGTGATCCTCGCAAGGCAAACAACCGCCAATAATAACAAAAATCCATTACATTTTCAGAAAAGCCTTAATGTTAAATGACCCTATCTTCTGAATTGATCTTACATCAGTTTGATACTAATACTGTTGTACTGAAGCTATGATTTTATGCAATAAATCTTCATGTCAGGCTAAATAAAGGTGGTAAACTCTATTCCACACATTAAGAGGGGATGGAGCTGAGTTTAGGTGGGCTTACTCTCCACTGCCTGATTAGAATAAAATATATACCTGAATAGTAGGAAAGCATCAAACAGAGTTGGAGAAACAGCAGCATGGTATGGTAACTATAACTTGCATAACTTGACATAATGATGCGTGCGCCGTATTTTGACAGTGAGTGGACCAAGGCATCAGTACATGCTGATGTGGCTCCAGGCAGAGGAGTGACTGTGCTGCTCTGACATAGACACCATATTGCTAACACTCCCAAATCCTCCTGCTGAATACATTTACAGCCTTTGGGCCCAGGAGCTAGTAGGTATGTGCTGCCCCTCCAGACTGCTGGTAGTGAGAAGACCCACTGGGCTCGACAGCTGATAGGGATAATCCATTCTGGCCAGAAGTGTGTGTGTGTGTGTGTGTGTGTGTGTGTGTGGGGGGGGGGGGGGGGCATGGGTCATGTAACCTAGTTATGTTACTCATATGATCATGAAGACAGGAGGTGCCTGAGGTGCTGATTCCTGGTGTGTGTGTGTGTGTGTGTGTGTTGTGTATATGTGTGTATATGTACTGTATATGCAGTGTATTTGGGTATATGTACTGTATGTGTGTGTAGGGTATATATACTGTCAGTATGCGTGTATATGTACTATGTGTGTGTGTCTGTATGTGTGAGCCATACGTGGCCTCCTGGTGGTGACGGTGGTGCGTGGCGAGGGTGGCCCGGTGCCAGCGCTGTTGTAGGCCAGGATGGCGACGTGGTATCGAGTGCTGGGTCGAAGTCCCGACACCCGCGCTGTGGTTTCCAGTCCTGCTGTCCGCACCCGGTCTGCCGCCGCTTCCCGCTCATGCTGCCGCCAGTAGCGGATCTGAGGACACACATGACGCCGCGAGACCGTTTGGTACACTTACTGCACAACTGCATCTGACTGTTCTGGTCCAAATGCTTCTCTTTTTGAAATATATCTATTATTACTGGAGCAGTTGGGGGGTAATGCTTTATTTTCTGGGTCCACAATTTCCTAATCATTTCCTTGAAAGGAACTGTTCATTTCTTAGGAAGATTCCTGGAAAGAAGCATGAAATGATGTAGTAGTTATACAGAAAATGTAAGCAGTCTGGTGGAGTCGATAAAATACTGAACATTTCTAAAAGAATTTCTTGGAAAAGAACTGCAAAACTATTAACCATTTACTGGAAAAATAATGATAGACAGAGGTCAATTATATGAAGTCATTATTCATATAATTATATACTATAGTTATTTGTTGAATTCTTAATTCATTTTAGTTAATTTCTAATTTTTTTTCTGTCTTGGAAACGGAACTTACAACTACCATTGAACTCTTTCTCTATTTTTCCTGTAATTAGAACATAATTTCATGGTTCTTTCAAGGAAACTTCCGAAGAAATTAACAGTTCCCTTCTAGGAAATTATTAGGAAATTGTGGACCTGGAAAATAAAGCGTTACCTTTGACGGTAGTTTTTGAGGTTACTAGTCCAGGGTTTTCAACCGGCAACCCTCTGCTTATTGGCCAGCTTCTCTAACCGTTAACCACCCCAAATGTAGAAGAATTATAATTCTGGGACTTAAGACCTCCCTTAGACTAATTACCTCTCAACAAAGTCACTAATATACAATAAAAACCAAAAGAGTATAAGAAATACATAGCATTTAATCTAATTCCAGTAATAATTGTAAGTGAATGTCAATGTGACTTCAGTATTAGTTTTAATGGCTCTTTCATGAGATCAAAGTCTCTAGCTTCATCAAGGAAGAAAATAAAACCATCAGCTCAACTTTCCCCACAGACAACAGGCCTAACATGACAACACCAGCCCGGCGCTAATAAAGTGATAAACAATATTATCAGTCTGCGGATAAAAAACAATCAAAGCTGACGAGGTAAGCTTGCACGAGGGCAGCTTCAGAAGGCGGCCTTATGAGACTGATTAAACCTAATAAAGTTATTATGGCTGAACATGAGATCTGCTGGTGCTGGCCAGAGTGCCATGGTCCCAAATACCTTTGTCCTCGAGACCAAGGTTTGAGTTTGTTTTTCTTTGCTGTGGCTTCCAGACAAAACAAAGACACCGTCAAATGCTCCCTGTGGCGCGGTCAGAAATGAACGGGGGCGTCGGGGAAAAAATGCCCTTGAAAATTCATAAAATGGCAGTGATATTGAAAGTGAGGGGGCAAAAAATAATAATGAGTACCTTTTATTTTTGCTTTTCAACCTATTCTCATTTTATTTGTCGAGTTGTCGAATGAAAGTGACTACTGTCCCCCCCATGTGCCACCATAGATGATTCATTGGGGCCTATGAATTCTTTCCAGTGTGTTCTCGGTGAGACTAATAGAGCAGTTTTAGATCAGAAATCAACCTGAAGCAGTAGAAAAGGAATGAACCCGCACCTCATATCCAAATGTGTCTAGATACGATTTAGCTGGACTACATTTACACCTAACATTATACTGTGCCTCCTGTATACGTTAAAATTGAATTTCTCTTTTCCTTGCCAAAACACAGACTGCTGCACACATCACTTCCTCTGGTACGTCCTTTCAAACTGACAGTTAACTCCTTGCCTCAGTTGTTCCCCATCCATCAGTATCCTGACAATCCATTTTTGACAAGTAAGTTACTATACAAGACGCCCGCCGCCGACTGTTTTATTTTCATTTCCATAGTGTGTGCATGTGGATTAGAGACTCATTTACACTGTCATTAATGTGATCAAATACGTCTCTGATGATTTGGATGATTGGACCTTTGACGCTTTTATGCATTTTTGATCTAGGGTTAGGGTTAACGCAGGTTAGTGCATGTAAGGTGGGACTAAGAGGGTACAGGGACAGATAGAAAGATGTTGGATAAGCGTAAAGATGGGTAAATGCCGGTCCTCACCTCGTATCCTCTGAGGATGCCGTTGGCGCTGAGCTGCTGGACAGGTTCCCATGACACCTGGATCTCAAAGGCGGTCAGCGCTGTGGCGTTGAGATTTGGCGGTCCGACCGTGGGCTCTGTGAATATACAGGGGGAGGTGAAGGGCTCAAAATATACCGTACTGTGCAAAGGTCAGAGACCACCCTTTCATTTACTTAATTTCCAGTCATTCAAAATTACACAAAAGCCTCCAAGTATAATATTAAATCTATCAGTATTTAATTTGTCCACTCTTTACTTTTGTGCACCCTACTGTCACTTTAACTCTTCCATCCTTCCAGTCTTAAAACCAACAAAAGTTGTTCCCAAAGTGTCCCTGACATCATGTTAGCACACTTTCCCTTCAACAGCGACACTAACATTCACACAAACGGCCCAAACACACCTGAGCTGCCTCGCACATTTCTCTCTCATGTGCCTCTGAAATGGCTAAAGGCAACATTTCTGATGTGATTTGATGGAAGACAATACACTTGCATAAGGAAGGTGAAAGTCAAAGGAAAATAAGTGAAAGAACAGGAGTTCCACCGTGCAAAACCTGAGAGAGGGAAAAAAACAACAAGCTGCAATCCTGCTTCAGATCTGAAAAAGTCTCCCGGAAAGAATGGAAGCTGTAAGAAAGGCAAAAGGGCGGACACATAAAATACTGAAAAAAATGATTTAGTTGTGGATGCTTTTGTGAAATTTTGTGTTAAATATGTTTCCTGCATTTTTTTCTGACACTGAAAAACAAAAAAAACTTTTGCCATTTTGACTGTAAATTAAATAAATGAAAGGGTGGTCTCTGACTTTTGCACAGTACTATATAAATATAAAAACTATATGGTCTAAAGGTAGAGATAACCACACGTACAAAAAGGGGCACAGAGGCCATCCATATACTATCAGTAATAAACACAGTAATCAATACAGACAGTACCAATACATAATATAGGCTACCTAAAAGTGACAATTGAGATGTCCACGCACAGTTTGCAAAAGAAAAAATAAAGTCACAGAATACATGTGGACAAGAGCAGGTGAACATCAGGTATGGGTCACAAAGCAAGGCTGGGAAGATCAACTGACTTGACAAATGACTAGATCGAAATGGATATTTGGAAGGGTTCCAGCCCAAATTGGCAAATTCTCAAAAGTTTCAGTAGTGACTGAATGTTCTTATCATTTACATACTGTATATGTCAACTTTGGGATTACATTACAGTGAATGGTAAACACATGCAGGGGCCAGGAGGCCGGGACCTCCTTCTAGGGAGGCGACACTGTAAACCACTGAGGCACAAATACAAAGTGCCAATAGCATGTGTAGCAAATTCCAGAGATCTGATTTGGCACAAAATGCCTTTTTGTGTAAATCCTAGCCCCAATACAAGAGGATGCACAGGTGTTTTCTACCCAGGAAGTCTGACCTCACTGTGAGCATGCCCACAATATGACATGACTGACAAAACTTGGAAAAAGAATATGGCAGTTGAATAACCAGCTCATAAATGTGAGAACAACAGTTAGCATAGCTTACAGTTAACATTGCAGTCAGTGCTATTCTCTAACTTGCAACGTCACTAGTTAACGTCAGCACCTTCAGGTTAATGGTTGTATATTTTGTCTGGAGGTGCAGACAAACTTGAACCTTGAGGATACGGGGAATGCCCTCTGGGTTGACAACAACCGGCTGACTGGCCAATAGGAATGCATTCAGGCCTCAAAACATTGCAGCACATGTTGGTTTTATTTGGGGTTTTATCTTGAAAGTTCTGACCAGAAATCATATTTTTCATTCTCCTGGCTGACTTGCTCTATCCTTTAGCCCATGTTATGTAACCTATACGCGTTAGAGTAGGCTACTTTAACGTTAGCCACTTAAAAGCATGCCTTTAAAATATGTCTTCTGCTGATGTCATCACTATTATTGTACAGAAATCATCACTAATCATCACGTTTGGGACACAGCCTGAAGTAACAAGCTGTCTAAAGAAAACATCAAGGCAGCTTTCAGTTACCTGGTTCCACAGTAAATACTCAGGGGGCTTGGACCGACTGGATGCCTTTCTGCCGTCACTGCATCACAACCGCAGGTGATTTTGACTTTATCAACACTGTGAAACACTGGGGCTCTGTGTTCCTCTCTATAAAAAAGTACGGAGCCCCTCTGGTGACATCTCATGTTAATAATGCGGTAAAATGATCCGGTCTGGTCTCAAAATAAACGGCAGACTGCGCTCACAAGCTTTCCATTCAAATCTTCAGGTTTGATAGTGAAAGCTAAACTTACAGTTAACAATAATGTTCCTACCCGTTTCTTCGATCAGTTCAAAGTAATGTGAATATTTCCAGGTTCTGCAGGTCATTGGTGTGTTCATTCCTAAAGCGAATTGTAACCTACAAGCCTCCACCGCACCCTGCTGTGTAGTCTGCTTTTCATAACATCATTTAGCGTAATACCTTTTTTTTTTTTTAATTTGCACTAAGGATTTAACAATTTGAAAGAAAAATAAAAGTAGCTAAATGTAACTTTGACAAAGTAACTAATAACGGATTACATAAATTAAAAAACTAACGCGTTAAATTACTAGTTACCACAAAAAGTAATCTGATTACTGTATCGCGTTACTACCTCCAACACTGTTTACTATGTAACTATGTTACTATGTAACGCGTTACCCCCAACACTGGTGTTGGGTGATGCAGGTGATATGAGTCCTTGTCAACCACTGCTCCCTCCAACAGCTGAATCCAAAAAGCGATGTCCTTTCAACACAATAACACTCTCGCTTAAGTTTCACATACCTTTAAATGACTGCGATTGAACAATTATCACACAACATTTCAGTCATAATAATCGATTTGATACGTTTTTACTGGCGTTGCTCACACACTTCCTTGTTTAATTGCTGCGGCGGTCTTCTGCAATATCGTCCAACTGCAACGCCACACAACTGGGTTTTGACAAGGAACTCAGCAATAAAAAACTTTTTCTTAACGATGAAGCTGAAAATAGATGGACTGATGGTATTTACAGGAACACATACAGTCGTTTCACAATCTGACAGCTGACGGTAAAACTAAATTACACTGTAAACACGTTATGGCTATTTCCTATGGCTAAAATTAATGCGAACATTCCAGCTCTATTGACCAGACGGGATTGTGACGTCACGTTCGATTCATGACGAACGGTGACGTGGCACTTGCCTAGAGTCTTTATATACGGGCTGTCTGTGTCAGAACTGCGTGGGAAACGATGGAAAATGAAGATGAAGAATCAAGAGTGAACATGGAGAATGAAGATGAAGAATCAAGAGTGAACATGGAGAATGAGAATGAGCAGCATTCAACCCACAAACACAAACGCCCCAAAGTGGACACACTGGGCAGCATGAAAGTCCCAGGGATTAATCCAGAGAAGCTCTGCCCACTAGTTACAGCATTCCTGGACAAACTGACTGCAGAGCAGTGGAGGATGATGGCAGCTGGCAGAGTTGACTCTGCAATTAGGACTGTGCTGGCCAACATGTGCATGGAGATCATTCAGTTGGTCTCCATGTCTATCCTGAAACTTGTAATGCCTTGTGTTTACAGCTACCTCAGGGTCTATGAAAGAGTTATCCTGCGGAGAGGACATAGTCCTATATCTTTTCAGAGGCTGAGGGAGTTCTACTACGTGCCTGTGGAGTGGATCCTTGTCAGCCTTGGAGATTCTCTTCAGCAGTGCTTTGCTGATGCTCTAGAGGTCCAGGGGCAGAGATCTGTGAACTCAGAGAAACTGACCCAGTTGGTTGCGAGAGAGGTGGAACAGAAGGTAGACTCTGTCCTGTCTGTGGCCATCCAGAACCCCATTTTGGAGTCTGAGGAGCCTGTTGTGTTTGTGAGTGGCAGCATCTCTCGCACCAGTGCTCTCCATGAAATGGTGGTTCATGTTGCTGCCATATTGAAGAGTTGCTTGGCTATAATAGAGAGCCAGTGCCCACATCTGAAGGTTTTGAAGCCCGTAAGAAACATGGAGGAATTGGGATCAGATACCTTTTTCACCACAGCCACCAAAGCTGTGAGTGACATTCTTGTCAAGCAGGCCAGTGGAAGTAGTGTGACTCTTTCAGAGGCCACATCTGCTGTGCTGCCATTCAGCACTTATTTGTGTGCTGATGCTGCAGCGTCTGACATTGTGAAAACAATTGTTCAAGACCTGCAGGCTGTTGACCAGATTGATGCTTCGGGATCTGATGAGACAAAGACCGAAGACAAGAATACAGGTAATAGAATTTTCCCATGTGCTACCCATTCATTAAGGTCGGTGGAGACTAAGTTGAAGGCCTTTTATGCCTCACAGTCCTCACCTTCTCAAGAAATTGCTCTTGCTGACCGCCAAAGATGTAAAAGCGGATTTTGCAAGTTTGCCAAAGATTACATCTGTCACATGGTGGAGGAACTAAAGAGCAAGTATCATAAACCACACTTGGGCCATAGAAATGCCTTTGTGATTACTGATAGGCCAATAGTGCCCATCTATAGCAAGTCAGAGTTTCCCAAGACCCCTCTTCTGGTTTCTCCTTTCAGCATAACTACAGTCATTGATAACGGAAGTTATGACAACATGCAGGCTATCATTGACAATGTTGACAGTCTGGTGGGGGAGATATTCAAGGTAGAGGATGGAAACCTGGGAGCACAAACAGACAGCTGGGCACCACCTTTCTCCGAAAGCCTGGAGAATGTCACCTCCAGTGGCGAGCTCAGTAGAATTTCACAGAAGCTCATCGATAACATCTACTATCTCTTGATGAGTAAACGGATCTGTAAATGTTCCACAATGCCAGTGGGAGAGTGTCTGTTTGACAACTTCATCTTAAAGGTAATGAAGAAAGGGGAAGCCACTGACTCACGCCTTTCACATGAATTCCTTTATTCCATCACAAAGGATGCAGTCAGGCGTTTCTTACAGCAGTGCACCCTCTGGTTCACCATGGAGTCATCAGGTGACGATCAGGTGTCAGCTACAATGGCTGAAATTGAGTATTTGTTCTCAAAAACTTTGACCAAATGTTCAGAGGATAGCATTGACATTGTTTCTGAACCAGACAGTTTGGCCACAACCACTTCTGAGTCGACAGTGACGTCAGTGATTAGCTCTGTGGACAGATTCTTGGTTACTGCCCTGCTTGTGAGGCTGCTAAGGTGCATCGCTAGCACTGGCCAGATATCATTGAGCCAAGTGGAAGAAATGGCCAAATGTCTGACAGAGATGTCAGTGGCAGAAATAAATGGCAGAATTAGTTTTTCCCACCCGGAGATTAGTGTTAAAGAGATCCACATGGCTGTGTTCAATGATCTTTGTCAGGAGTTCGGCACTGAAAAGCTGCTGCAGGCCACCATGGCATCTCAGGATCCGGCTATCGATGATATTATTGCCAAGGCCATGAAAACTCAGCTGCAGATGGCTGATTCTCCCACGGCTGATTCTCCCACAGCTGATTCTCCCACAGCTGATTCTCCCACAGCTGATTCACCCACAGCTGATTCTCCCACGGCTGATTCTCCCACAGCTGATTCACCCACAGCTGATTCTCCCACGGCTGATTCCTCCAAGACTGAAGGAAAAACTTTCAGTTTCCTGAGAGGAGTGAAGAAGCTCTTCCGCAAATCAAAGAAGGCCAGAAAATGCAGCAATGCTCCAACCTGTGGCCATGAGGAATCGGTCTCTGGAAATGAAGCGGTCGGCACAGAGAATGCCTCGCCTCCTCTGCCTCCAAAGAAGCCTAAGCACCCCATTATTAGGTTCTTCTCATCTTTGTTCACATCTGTGTGCAAATCTTTGGCCAGTACTTGATACAAGTGAAGGGCTTGATGAATCTGATGAAACAGAAGTTGAGAATTCAGGCACGTCAAATTGGCGGACAGGTGTGACATCTTCAAGCATATTGCATTCATCTTGAAGAAAACATTCTCTAGGAGGGTTCTGAGGCTTCGATGTTTATCTGTGTTTCAATAAAAGTGTTGGCACTAACTTAAGCTTTTGGTGTTTCTTTTGTTATCATTTGCTATCAGAGGTGGACAGAGTTGTGAAATAATTTATTTGTGATGAAGTACTGCTAATTAGTTACATTTTACTCATGTCAGAGTAAGAGTGCTTGTCTAGAAAATCAGTCAAGTGAAGGTAAAAGACTAGGACACTAGTCTGTCTCCAGTGAATCTGATTCAACCACTAGGTGGCAACAAATAACCATCACTGTTTCTGCAAACTCTTTACTGTCATGAAGGTACACAAACACACACACACACACACACACACACACACACACACACACACACACACACAAGCATAGATACAGAGACACCTGTGAAGTTGTTGGTATTGCTGTAAGCAAACTCCTAGATTAGGTAAAAAACTCTTTATGCAAAGTTTGATACACATTATTGTGGGCTCAAAAGCACATATAGCATATATACATATGCAAAGATGCGTCAGAACATTGGGTTTGTTCCATTTTAAAATGAAATGGTCATCAAATCATGCCATCAAGCAAAAAAATAATTCTCAAAATAGAGTATGCAATGGTCATTTTGAAATATTTAAATTATCAAAGAAACAGCCATTTGAACACATTTCAGATGCTGTTCACTGTAGAGTATGTGCACAACTCTTAATGCAAAGCTGTTAGAAAGCCTGCATGGCTGTTGCTGACAACATGCAGCAGGTCAATACAGCTGTATTGAAAGCTGACATTGTGGTCACTGTTCCTGTAACATAGTAACAATATTTTTAGTTACTATTATTGTACCATTTTATTTTTGTTTTTACTGTCAATGAAGCTGTTCGGACATTTGGAGTGTCAGTACAGCTCCAGATCAGCTGATGGTCAGCTGAGTTTGCGTATTGCCATCACCAACTGGGTGGTCTATTGAAGCTGGCAAACTGACTCCTCATTCTCTGCTGCCTATGCATCTCTGTCTATACAGTAAGGTTGTTGCAGAACAGAGAATGTACAGTAAATTGATGCTGTAAGGTACAATCACCCAAATATTTTATCAGCAAAAGTCAGAGACCAACATTTTGATAATTTAATTTCCGGTCAATCGGTACAGATTATTTATTTTTTGGTGTCAAAAAATAACGCAGGAAACATATTTAACAAAATTACACAAAAGCCTCCAACTCTAAGTATAATATCAAATCTATCAGTATTTAATTTGTCCACTCTTTACTTTTGTGCACCCTACTGTCACTTTAACTCTTCCATCCTTCCAGTCTTAAAACCAAAAAAAGTTGTTCCCAAAGTGTCCCTGACATCATGTTAGCACACTTTCCCTTCAACAGCGACACTAACATTCACACAAACGGCCCAAACACACCTGAGCTGCCTCGCACATTTCTCTCATCTCTCTGATTTGATGGAAGACAATACACTTGCATAAGGAAGGTGAAAATAAGTGAAAAAACAGAGGTTCAACCATGCAAAGACCTGATAGACCACCGAAATCACAATCAGATGGACAGCACTTAATGCTTCTTCTTTGAGAGATTGGAAAGAAACAAGCTCCACTCTCGCTTCAGATCTGAAAAAAAGTCTCCCGGAAAGAATGGAAGCTGTAATAAAGGCAAAGGGTGACACACTAAATACTGAAAAAAATGATATTATATTTAGTTGTGGAGGCTTTTGGGTAATTTTGTGTTAAATATGTCTCCTGCATTTTTTTCTGACACTGAAAAATTAATTACTTGCACTTAATGGCCATTTTGACTGGAAATTAAATGAACGAAAGGGTGGTCTCTGACTTTTGCACAGTACTGTATAATATACAATGTAAACTCTCTTAATGTTTTCATAACAGAAACAAGCTGTCAGTGCTGTGGGAGCCATGTTCATTCCGAATGTTACTCATGTTTATGACATTTGAAATATGAATTCATGAATGTGTTGACTATGGTAAATCTACTCCCAAGTTGTGGCTGCCCTCTAATGGTGACAGCAAATACTGCAGGTGGGAAAACTGGCTGAGTAGTTACAGTACATTACCATGCCCTAACAAAGCCCATAAACTACCACTAAAATATGTACAATTAACAAGTAAGCTTCTCCATAAAATTCTTCAAATTAATACGATACAATACAAATCCTGGTTTAAAGGAAGGGGTGAAGGGGTGAAGGGGGGTACGGTTATACCAGCAAACCATGACAGTGGAACGTCTGTAGAAACAGGAGAGTTAGAGGAGGACCAGGACTCACCTTCCTCTGCAGAATGCACCACAGCAATCTGGCTGAAGGGACCTTCTCCTCGGCGGTTGTAGGCCTTGATCTTCACCTCGAAGGGGCAGTAAGGCGCCAGGCTCTGGTTGGAGTAGACGTACCGCGACGACTCCACGTGCGGGACGGGCGCCACCGTCCACGACGGGGTGTCCTTCTTCCGGAATGCCAGGATGTAGCCGAAGCCATCGCCGTTCTGGTACTCTCTGGCCATGGGCTGGAGGATTCAGGAGAAAACTGGACGTGAACTTCGACAGAGACAAATGGAGCCTCAATACAGTCAGAAAGCATTGGCTGTGATATTGGCATGTCACAGAACACACACACAGGCACACACACACACTCCTCCAGGCTGCCTACTCACTGTCCAAGTAATGATGAGTTCATTGCGGTCCCCTCCTCCTCCTCCTAGTCCACTGGGGGCCACTGTGGGAGCTGAGGGGCAGATATAATGATATACATATATGCTGGTATACAGATATATATAATTAAATTCAGATATATGATGTTGCCATACATCATATACTGTAGATGTGATATATGGGAAAGTCACTAGGGATGGAAGCGTATGATTATCTCACAATATGATTTGATACGTGATATGAGGTTCACGATTCAATACAACCATGATATGATGTAATAAATAAATGTTCAGTGACAACAAAGTCTGACTGTGCAGAATTATGTTTATTTCTGAGCCACAAATATTTCTAGCAATGGCATTGGCTTGCTAGAATGTAAATGTCATTACAAAATGTAAATAATATAATTTGGATGGAGAGCTTATGAAATTGCGATGGGCAAGCCGTCTCATTTGTGATTACTACAGCAGAATAAAACGGAGCTAATATCACCATTTATTTTTCTGCCTAGTGTCACATTTTTGTATTGCGATATATTGAATTTCCACATATCGTCCCATCCCTAAAAATCACTGACTGGAACTACACATTCTGCTTTCAAAAGATATTGCACATTCAAGATATTCTGCTTTCAGTGAACCAAAATATTGTCATTCCCTTGTAAAAAAAAAAAAAAAGAGGTTTTGACAGACAGAGGGTTCAACCCAGTAGAACTTTTTTTGGACGGACGGATTCGTCACCATCTGTTGGCAAATCAGATGCATTCCTACGTTTGTTTTGGAAAAAATAGTGGCGATCACAGACACAACGGCACAACCAAAACAAAGATAAAACAGAGAAAGCCTGGTATAACGTTGGGATGACTGGAAGTTTTCCAGGTCAGTTTCTTACTTCATTTATACTGTATAGTCTGTTTCTTATTTCTTCTATGAAGTAGCTCCCTTATGAGCGAAGCTAGGCTGCTGTATTTCTGCCTCTCCACCATGTTGACGTTCCCAAACAGCCCAATGGACAGAAATCTATCCGTCAATAATTCTGTCCGTTTTCCGACGGATCAGTGTGGCCGCAGCTAGTGGAGTTCAACACACACGCCGTGGGCCTGGACAGGATCTGTACTGGTTCTATTTAAAACAACTCCATTCAAACACCTTCTGACACTTTGCCATTATAACTTTGCATTACTTTGCATGTGGCAATGAAGATAACAAATGACAAAAGTAAAGAAGTCTGTCATCCAAATCCTAACAATGTACACGACTAAGGCCGGGATCTACTAAAGGTTTGCGCTGGTGCAAATCACATTGCGGGTGCTAAAACCTTGTTTTCTGATCCACTAAGACGGCGCACAGGGCATTTTGCGCCTGAAATCATGGGTTGATCTGTGTGCGCTGTTTTTTGCGGTTTGGTCTAATTGCATATGCATTTGTGGGTGTTCCAAGGCTGAACACCCACTTGCTTTTGTGCTGCACCTGGAATTGTGACATGTTAGTAGAGCCCAAACCTCTCTCTGTAAAAGGGTTGATACTGCAGGTATACGGTGGTGTGATGTTAGTGTCAACTCTCTCCTAAGCATCATTAATAAATAGATGTAGTGGGGTGGGTAAACCCACTTAACTAAGTTTACCCACCTTTTTATGTGCTGACCTAGATCTTTAGAACATAAATTCATAGTATATATCAGAGTAAGTAGTGTCAAACTGATGTAAATCACAGTATATGAAAGGTGATATGGCCTTTTTAAGGGGAGAAAACAAAATTAACACTTTTCTGGAAATAGAATTGATTTTTGTTTGGTGGTTTGGTTGTATTGGTGGCTGCCTCATGATGATCACCAACTGGAGGTCACAGTTTATGTTTTTATTCACCGCTATATCACTGCTCCTAAGCTTCTTTGGCATTTGAATTGGATCCTTTTCAAGTCGTGGTTTGAATCACACAGCATTTGTAACTATAATGGTCCCGTGGTGCTGGTAGCCGGACCAAGGGCAAACGCAGGCTAAATGCAAAGTGGCTGCCGGTGGCCACTAACCGTCGGCTACACCTCAGCGGCCCTACTGAGTATGTCAAGGAGTGTGTGCACTGTATGTAACCTTTGACCCCTCACCTGCTTGCTGTGTGCGAATGGTGTGTGAGGGCATGCTGGGCTCTCCGCTGCCCAGGATGTTGCTGGCGATGACCTGAAACTCATAATCCATCCAGGGCATCAGGCCAATCACGCGAGCCGACTCTGCGTTGCCCTCGATGTTGACGGGGTCTGGTGCATAGGGAAGAGACGCTCGTTTATTTAAATACAAAAAAACATGCTCAATAGAGGCTTTGCAGTTGCATCACAAATCTCCTATCATCCATCATGGAGGTCCCCTGGAGAACTGGCTGTGTGCAAATAATGACTAAATATATAACAAGCATGCTAGAAAAAGAGAGGTGTGGCTGTAGATCCATTCAGTAACGTTCTAAGTAAAAGTGAATAGTGTGATGAGTTAGATTTGTTTCCAAATGTAGGTTACTGTGTAATTGGCCATACTCAGACTGACATACACACCTGTCCTCATCCTCTTCCACTCGGATGTGAGTGACGATCGACCCATGATGACGTATTTCCCGATGGGACTGTGGTTATCATAACCCCGACTCCACCTGAGCTCCACCGAAGTCTCGACAACGTTCTTCACCACCAAACCACCAGGGGGTCCCGGAGGGCCTGGACACATCCATAACAAGGACATGTGACTGCTTGCATAGTCACAGAACTGTCAAGTGTATATTACGTCATTTTTGTCCTGCGGCAGATCAACAAGAATGATTGACATCTCAGTGTGTGTCCGAAGAAGAGAGAAATTAGAATCAGAAGAGTGAAATTTCTGCATAGAAAGACACAATGTCCTGCTTATTCACAAAAGTAACACTTAACTGTTGCAAATAACATGGACTTAACTCATAGAAGACATAAACTGGATTTTTATATAGAAACAAAGTATGCTTCTCTTTTGAAAATAGAAAAACCTTTGTACTATTCACAGTCATGTCTGTATCAGAGACATGTTGTATGCTCCTGCTGCCCCTTCTGCTTTGAAGCTACTGGCTGGAGTTTACCACAGTGACTTGTCATTTATTACAGTAGCCAAATTTCAGTCGCACCATGCTGATTTAAATCAAAAAGTTGGCTGGTCTTTTAAAATGAAAATGGAAATGCATTGTATTATATTCATCTATAAGACTCCCTGTCCCTCACATCTCTGCTGTCTTAAATCCAGTAATTATGCCACCAGATCACCGGACTGGTTAGCTTTAAATACTGAACTAGACTGGTTTCTGATGCTCAATAGTTAAGCTTTTTGTGTATTTTCTGCATCACCTTTATGGGATTTTTTTGTTCTTAAGTCTCTCTTAAAAAGTAAATCTCAGTGAGACTACCTGATTAGATGAAGGATAAATGAAAAGATGAAACGACAAGAGAGGTCCGAAGCGTCCGCCTTACCGCGCACTACGAGTTTGGCTGAAGCCGAGGCGCTGTCCACCACAGTCTGCGCTGTGCAGGTGTACATCCCTGCTTGACTCAGCTGGCCATTCACAATCAACAGGTCACCTATGGTTTCCTTCTGATAGGGCACAGAGAGAGGGAGAGCACAGGGTATGGAGTCATGACGGAAAGTTTGAGGCGGGTGAAAACGGAAGCTGAAGAAGAAAAAAAAACTGCAGAAGAAACACTGTGATAGAAAATAATAAATAAAATGACATGGGAGATGTTTACTATTCACAAATGCTCCTCAGTATTACAGCAGTACTGTCAACTCACATTCAATAACTTTCATCAAAGTGGACTTTCATTTCATTCAACACTAGCTTTAAACATTTTTCCAATGAAACATTAATCATACTGCAGTATAGCTTTATAGTGCTGGCCGTAACTAGCTGGGGTCAGGATTAGAGAAGCTAATTTGAGCAAGACCCACAACCAGCAAATAGCACTGCCTTATCACATCACCATTCATTTCACTTTTAGACATAAAGTGGTATGGACATGAAATGAGAGCTAATCTCATTAGGAGCTTATTTCTCCCTGGCCCGGTGCTCAGGTACCATGAAATGTTTCACTTGCCATCACCACATAGTGGTGCCGTCCTGAATTGAACTAATTATAGTTGGTAAATTATCTTGCATGTAGTGGTATAGTCCATTTTGTCTCGCTCTTGTCTACAGTGGTACAGTCCCTTCAAATGGTGGTGTGAGTGTAACAGTTTCCACTTTTGCCATCATCTTTCTACCTTATTTAAAGTTGCTATGTGTAGCATTTTAACATCAATACATTTTGAGACAGTATAATTAACATAAACAAACAAGACCATCACAGAGAAGATTGACAGCCTCTACTGGTTTCTACACTGCATTTACATTGCTTCTCCACCTGCTTTACGGCACAAAACAGGAAGAGGGCGCTGTTCTTCCAGAACAAGCAGAGCTAAAACGTTCAGAGTTTCTGGTAATGGCAGATGGAAGGAGTTAAAGGCTGAAAATCACTTCCAACATGTTGATCCTCTTCAGTAAAAACAAAGATGTAGTCTTAATTTGGAGAAACACTAGCACCAGCAATACCACTGCCGTGAGATAGAAGCTAACAATCGTCTCGACCGAGGGCATGGTCTCATTTATGCATTATTTTACTCGCTTCCTCCATGTGGTGATACAGTCTTACAGCGTCCTCAGTAGAGTTGAAACGTTCGGTTGGGATGAGTAGTTTCTTTACCCTCTAACACCCAGATGTACATATCTTGTACCATAGTCTTTTTTTCCATCTACGCTAATCTTTTCCGACGCAGCTGCTATTCATTCGAGCTAATGGCTCACTCCATAGCGGTTCGGGTCATTCAACTGTTGCAACATGCTGAATGGCATGTCACGTGACCATGTGTATGCGAAAAATGAATGGCTTTTTTGCTTCCGGAACCGAGAAATAGCCACGCCCATGTCTTCACGTCTCAACTCTGTTACTACACACAAACTATCATCATAACCACGCCTTTCTCTACAGTGTCACCATCCACCATGCATTATGATGCTCACCCCCTCCACCCGGTGGTAGGGCCCAGCGGGGTCCTCCAGGTCCAGCAGGACTCCGTTGAGGGCCCAGGTGAAGGTCAGGTCCATGGTGGGGTCGTGGGAGGCGTGGCACTGCAGCGTCACATTCTCCCCCTGGTTGATGTCAGCATTGGAAGGAGCCAGCGTGACCTTGGTGGCATCTGCATATTAAAGAGACATAAAGAAAGAGCTGAAGAAGGCTAGTGTGTGTGTGTGTGTGTGTGTGCGTTCTTGCACTTTTATCCTTATGAGGACCAAATGTCCTAAGAACAGGAAAACTAACAGGAAAAGAACTGCTGTGTGTCTGTGTGTGCATGTGTGTACCTCTGACAGACAGGTGTCCAGTGCTGTTGGCTTTGCCCAGGTAGTTTTCAGCAAAGCAGGTGTATTTCCCTTCATCTGCCCTGCTGATGTTGTGGATCCACAAGATCCCATCTGGAGTTACTGTGACCCTGAGGAGAGAGAAGCATCCAGAAGGTCAAGAGCGTCTCCAACTGGCTGCCTAGACAAGTTCTACCGACGACACTTCACATGAACTTTGCGTTACATTCATACAGTAGCACCTGAACAGGCGCTTCACAACAGATAGATGATAGTAGAAGAAGTAAAAAAAAAAAAAATCACTTTATGCCCCTTTAAGATGCATAAGTAGGCAAAGGACTAAAAAAAAACAGTTAAAATGGGTAGACTTTTTACTCTCATATTATGCAGCGTCTATTCTTCACTGTGTCTTTGGACTAAACTTTGATGTTTTTCCCTCTGAAAATTAATTTGACACACACAGGTGGGTTAACACACTTTTCATGAGGCTGTGACAGACCAAAGCGCTGAAATCTGATGAAATCAACAGTAATACGTCCCTCTGATATATACAACACTGTGGGAAGTTGCGTTTGATCTTGCCTCCAAGTAATAAGCATCTTGGATTTTTTAAATCTTTCAACAGCTGACATGAGTTAAAAGTTGATCTCTTTTAATGAGCTATCTAGACATTTCTCTCAGGTGGTGTAGAAACTGAGGGTTTGCTCGTCGTGCTCATGGCAAGGTTCGGTTGTCTATTGCTCAAGGCGAGCGCTGTGAGAGTGGAAAGGTGTGGTTTTCTTGTATGCCTTATAATATACAGTAATGCAGTCTACCTGCTGCTGTTGGTGAGCAGCTCTGTCCCGCGGCTCCAGAACAGGGTGGGCTTTGGGGCGGCCCGAGGACGACACTCCATCATCACCTGCCCCCCTCTGGCTGCTGGGACCAGTTTCCGTACCGGATTCGACCTGAAGTCCGGGGCCTGCACTGGAAGCACAGGACACAGCGGGGCGACAGGGTTAGAGCAAGAGCAAGAACGGCAGAAGGCGGCGTTGTTGTGTGGGAAGCAGAAGGAAAGAAAGAAGGTAAAAGTTATAGATGGATGGGAGATGGAGGGATAGAGAAAGAGAGTGATGGTTTTCATGGTTTTCCACTGTACACCATCAAACTACAAAAATCATTTTCTACTAATCATGTCTGTTCTTTATTGATGAGTATCTAATTAATACAAGGAAGAAACATTTGTATTATTGTGAAAACTTCAATCATTATAAATCTTCACACTTTTGCTGGGATGTTTCACACAACTCCCAATCCTCTTGTCATGTGTCAATGCATTTCATTAGTTTACATGGACTGCTGCCATACAGCTACGTATGGTGATATATACAGTACTGTGCAAAAGTCTTACAGATTCTTTATATAAATTTTGTTTTTTTAATATTTAGAAACAACAAATATTTTTCAAATAAATCACATTGTTGTATATGCAGTACTTCTATTTCTGTATGTAATATGTTAGGCCCTATAAACTATGTTAGCAACAGAATCTGAACTTGTTTGAGAACTAAGAGAAATGAGCAATAACACATCTTCATCATTTCCTCATGTCTACTCTCCACCTTGGACTCGGAGTTCGCTGTTGGAGTAGACGGTGCCGTGTTTGTTCTCGGCCACACACTGGTACATCCCAGAATCCTCCAGGGCCAGGTTGCTGATCTTAAGACGACCCCCGTTCACCTCCACCCGGTCCTGGGGGCGAGAGTGGGAGTGGGAGGGAAAAAAAAAGGAAGGGAGTAACGGGAGGATAGCGAGAGAAAGACAAGTAAGAAGGATGTGAGAGAATCGAAAGGAAAGAGGACATGAACTTAGTGTATCATGTGCGTGTGCAGTGTGGAGTGGTGACGCATTACTCATTAACATGTAACAGTAACATTACTTTAACCAGTAATGAGCGGGCATTTTGCGAAACAGAAAAGTAATATAACGAAGGTGTGTATTCATGTGTGCGTTACCTGGGTGCTGAGCGGCTGTCCGTTGCGCAGCCAGCGTATGGAGGGCCGTGGTTTGCCAGCGGCCACGCAACTCCAGTGCAGCTCTGAACTGATCTCCACCTCTGAGTCGCTCATCACCTGCAGCCACTCTGGCTGGGCTGGAGGGTGGCAGGAGAGAGGGGAGAGAGAAGAGGGAGAGAGAAGGAAAATGAGACACGGATGTAAGTGAACTAGAGCTGCGCTGATAGTATCTGTAGTACTGGGATCAGAGCTGATTCAGCTCCACGGTACTCATACTGCTATCAGGAAATGAGGCTGTCCTGATATTGATACTTTAATGCGCTTTTGCTGCAATGTACAACTTTTCCAGTGGGTGGAAAAACATTAATAATAATAATAATAATAAGAATAGGTTAATAAAGACCAGTGCAGTATACTGCACTGGTCTTTATTAACCTATTCTGAATAAACAGTTTTTATCTGTTAACCTATTCTGAATAGGCTGTTTTAATGTGTTAACCTATTCTGAAGAAACTGTTTTTATCTGTTAACCTAACCTAATGCAACTGACGCACTTGTTCAAGCCAATACTACACAGTATGAATGACATACTACTTGGATTGGTACTCGAATAGTCTGATCTACTTGATAAAGGTCTCAGCACTCAAATCAGTTCTGAAAAAAAATTGGAATCAGTGCACCTCTAACAGTGAATTCATCTGTTGTCCCCACCTTGCACGTTGATGCGTCCCTGGTGTGTATCGCTTCCCTCCGAGTTGTAGGCCTCGCACTCGTAAGCGCCCTCATCGTCGAAGGACAGCTCGGGCAGGGTGAGGGTGGGACCTTCAGCGCTGGCCCCCGCTTTGGACGGCAACAAGCCGTCCACCTTCCTCCATCGCAGCTTTGGGACGGGACTGGACGAGGGAATGTGTAGAAAGGGCAGAGGAAAAGGAGTATGAACAGAGGATGGTAAAAAGGCATCAAGACACATAGAATTAAAGGAGGAGTTTGAGAGGAAGAGAGAAGAGCAAGGAGCAAAACACTTGGAGAAATGTTACTAAAACGGAAAATAGGGCACAGGCTTTCAACCCGAAATAGCTTGACGACACATTTTGCCACGATTTCTGAGTTACTGGACTGGGGACCGGGACTGGGAACTTACTTTCCATAGGCGAAGCACTCTAACTGGGCGGTGTGTCCAGCTAAGGCATAGGTCTCCGCGGGGAAGCGCACTTTGATGCTTGGAGCCGACTTTCTGGGATTGGCTGTGGTGGAACGAAAGTGTTCAGTTACTGATGGAATCTCATTCAAATTGTACAAATGGATGGGGGCCCTGCACTGGTGCTGTATGTCCAAACAGGCGCTCTTTACTGGAGAATATAAAATAGAGATTTTTAATGCCAGGGAACACAAGTGCAGTCAAAATATCTCAGCTTTCACAATGTAGCTCCACTTTCTGTACAAACCGGTGTTGTTAGATTTTCAGAGTCACACAGTGAAATAGTAGTAATTATATCTAGTCCCCCTTCAACTTGACGGCTTATTGGCCTTCTCTTAGAAGACTTTTTCATCGGAGCAGAATTTCCTTGGTTATTCTCCTAATTTGTTATATGTATTTCACATCATTTATCACTCTAACAAAGGGAATAAACTTTATTGGGTCTATATGAATATATGAATATAAACTAAATCTTGTATGTTATTGTCTTTGGAAATAAATTCTACACTACATGTAGCTGTTTAAAGCTTTCACCTGCAAGAGGAACTCAGTCCCAGCTTTCACTGAAATTTGCACTCTCACCATGATGCATCTCCAAAATGTCAACTTGTCAGAAACCTGCCTTGTTTTTAGCTTGACGACCATGCATTTTTGAGTTTATCCAGTGGTGTTTTGAAAGGGCTTCATCAACGTTTTCTCATCATAGACAAGCATTGAATCTGCAAATAGATCCTTTTCACAGCAGCCATTTTGATGTGGAACACCTAAGTGGAATGGAGACATCATTAATGTTATTAGTTACACCTGTGTTGACCCTGCTATGACACATCAAAATGGCTGCTGTGAAAAGGGTCCATTGAAGTTATAACATGAAAACAGCATTATGTTAGTCTGCAAATGTATAATATACTACACACATAAACACTCACACAGACACAAAAACGCAATTGCACTCTCACTCTCACTCCAATAAAGGGCTTTCAGGTGAAGTAAAGCACCCTCTGGCGGCCATATTGGAAGTCCACAGCTCTTGGGCAACAATGGCTATGAACGGTGTTCTAAATGTACCACTTTGCCGTCTCAACACAACTGAATAGACATGGTTAATTTTCATGCTGTTTTTGACTGGGAACCGATCATTTTGTCACAGATAAATTTGATCAGTTTTGTGTTTCATCAGCTTGTTAGCTAGGAAGGCCACCAAAATCAGGTGAAAACATGGCAGCAGCCTCTAGCAAATCCTAGTATCTGATCTGCTGACCATCACTGTCTTGTATGTTGTCATCTGAACTACACACTGGTTAACGTATCTAGTAGAAGCTAGCATTAGTACAGCTAGTACAGAAATATTGACATTGCTCGCTGAATTAGTTAGCTAGCGAACTAGCCATTAGCTACCTAACAAAGCCAAACCAACAGTTTGTTCAGGCTAACTGAGCTGACTCTTCTCAAGCTACAACTCAGAGTGTCCTGGAGTAGAGACTACGGCTAAAGACAAGATAAGTTTACTGTGTCAGAGCAACCTACATTTGGAAACAAGTCTTACTTACTGCCTGGACCTACACCCACACCCACATCTTTTTCCAGATATTCCTCTAGCCTGGTTGTTTTATATTTAGTCATTATTTGTGCACAGCCAATTCTCCTGTGGACCTCCATGATGGTGCCAGATGTGATTGCTAGGAGATTTGAGATGCAACAGCAAAGCCTCTTTACCGTCAGGCAGTACTGTGAGCTGGTTGGCCTTGCTGAAGGTGCTCTTGGTGCTGATGTCCATGTTGATGGTGGTGAAGCAGAAGTAGTTACCGGTGTCGTTTGGCTCTGCTTTGGCCAGGTAAAGGTTCCCTGTTACCTGGGACACAAACCACCGACTGTCATTCTTCTTGATGAAGCTGGGAAACTCATTGATGAACCAGCGGTAAGACAGTGCTAGAGAAGGGAAAAAGAGCGGGATAAAGATTGGTGAAAATCATTGTGTGGCCCTAATTAAGTCTCTCCAGTAGGATCCTATTGGCCTGTATGCTATGCTGCTAGTGCACATAGTTCATTATAGAACGTCATTTGCACTGTCCCTTTGCACTGTATGTGTGTCGCTGTTCTGAAAAAAAGAATTTCCATTTTAATTCCATTTGTAACTCATTTTTCATTTTCAGTCTTAAATCTAATTTATCTAAAACAGGTTAATAATTCTGCTGGGGTGAAATAATTTCACTGGTTTCGAATGCAGTATTTGTTTCAGGAATTTATCACAACCAAGGGTCAATATATTGAAAGAAGGCTCCAGTGGTATCAGGAAAATGGTATCAGGAAAATTCTTGAAATAAGTCATTACGCATTGGAAACAAGTAACTTTATGTCAACCCAGTGGCAGATGTGTTTCACTTTTTTTTTAGCCTTCCTACTGTTAATCAGTACAACTAACTGTTTTTGAAGTCAGTGTGCTGCTAAGTTTGCAGGTTTGATTACTGCCCATTATCGACAGTCACAGTCCATAGAGGGAGGTACCTGGGTAATGTGGAGGGGGCTGGCAGGCCAGAAAAGTCCCCACACCTTCATATGCTGTCTGGGGGCTCCTGCTGTCTGGAGGGAAGTCATGGAGGTCTGGTGTAAAGAAGAAAAAGAGGAAGTGGTGAAAAGAAAAGAGACGATTATTGTCGCATACACATTGTAACAAAAGTAGTTCTAATGCACTGTTGAGAGCATGTTGGAAATAATATGCACTTGATACCGAAGGCCAACCGACTTACAGCTTCTGTCACTGTCACAGAAACTCAGTCGCAACAGCCCACTCAAGCGGCCCGAACAAGTCAAAAGGTGGAAGGAGAGGAATAAGCCCTTAGCTCACTCACAGCCGAATTTGAGGTTAGCTGCTCGGCTGATGATGGTGCCGCAGCGGTTGATGGCCAGACACTGGTAAGAGCCGGCGTCCCGTCCAGACTGAGGGCTGCTGATCACCAGGTTGCCGGCCACCAGAGTGTAGCGGGGGTCCAAGCCCAGCGGGACCTCTGTACCGTTCACAAGCCATCTGCAAGACAAAGAGTTGGGCGAGGTCCTCAAACAGAGCAGAAAACAGGAATGGTGTTTCATTTCAACTCAGTATCTAGTGATCTGACTATGAAAATAGTGTTGCCCTAATGTGTGTGAGCGTACATGCGTGCATGATTGCATGGCTGCATATAAGATAAGATGAAACTTAAATGATCCCTGTGGGAATCATTTAAAATAGCAATAGGATACAGCAAAGAAAAGTTGATCGAAACAAGAATATAGCAAATGGGGGATATTAAGCAGTGTGTCAACAACATATTAAGTGGAAATGTATGAATGAAAAGTATGAAATATTGTTACATCATTATGAGTGAAGGCAAAATAACAGCTGCAAAATATACTGATGCAAATATAAAAAATTAATGAAAATATATGTATCAAAATACCAACAATGAAATACATGTAGTATGAAATATGTTAAAAATTCTATTGAGAAAGAATTTGGGACTATGAAGACAAATATGTGAAAATGTGTGTCATATTCACAGTAACATATTCACATTAGAAGGCCATACATATGTACAGTGTGTGTGTGTGTGTGTTACCCACCTGTAGGTAGCAGCTGGGCTGGCTCTGGCCTGACAGCTGAGAGTCACCTTGCCTTCACTCAGGCCCTCTGGGTAAACTAAACCGGTTGGCTGCTCTTCAAACACTGGCCCGCTGTCATGACCCGACACACACACATCTCCACCTGGCAATACATGAACAACACACCAATCACACACCAAACTACTGGCGAGCACGAGTGTGTAGTATGGTGTATGATGTAGTATATATGATGATGTATATGGTGTAGATGTATTATGTATAGTACGGTTAGGTAGTACGGTATATTCTCTCTTCTTCTGTTATGTGATTTTTATTGTATTTGATGTACCTTGTCTTTCTTTTATGTGAATTTGACTGTAATCTGACTTTACATATTGTTGTATAAAGTTGTATATAATTGTGAATGATCTGCCACTTTTATGTTTGTCTTGTGGTCGCTTTCTTGGGCGGTTCTCCGCTGACAACATAGGCCTGCTAAAGCTCAACAGGCTGGTAGCCAAACATTTGTCATACAATAGCCCATCATATGAGCTTGGGTAATATCTTTGCAACATTTGGGTTACCAGAGACAAAGTTGAAAATTAACAATCTAAATAGAGATTACCTTTGATGAACTGGAACCCAAAGGCAAAATATGATCTAAGAGCTACAGGCCCATTTACCCCAATATAGCTTTCTGACCTTTACGACCCTAGCTCTTCATATCTGCAGCCTATGACAAGCGGCTTTGACTAGAGGCGTAGTGGAAGAAACGTGTCATTAAGAACGTAGACAAGAAGTTCAAAGACAGATGCTGCAATCTCTTTTGAGCTAGATCTCTCTTTGAAGACAGTGGCGAGGAGCCTTATTTTCTGCTGGTGCAAAACTGACCTAAGATGCTGTGGGGAGACTATGCCCTGATCATTTCACAATACTGCCACTGATTCAGCTCAGCATGAATATTGCATCACTGTCAAATGACAAGTAATGTATAATGTATAACACAGAATGCAAGTTTTTCCTCATTTGATCTGAAGTTGGAACTGCAAGGAGCTTGAATTATCAAAAGCAAATGAAAAATGTTGACATTGTTGTAACGGTGTTACGTGCAAAATCCGAAGTGACGGCTAATATATTCTGGAAGGATGTTGAGATGGAGTTTTCACATTACACCCTGCTGGTTCCTGGGACAGAGGGGAGGAATTAGGTGCTATAGTGCTTTGAGACAGCACCATAAGGTGTAGTTGGTGCTGTGTATGTATGTGTGTGAGGAATACACTGCATAGTCAATGAGAGATGGAAGTCAGAAAGAAGAGTGTGTGTGTTAGTGTATGTGTGTGTGTGTGTGTGTGTGTGGGGGGGTTATTTAGCTAAAACGAAGACGATTCATAGAGTGGGTGGGGTGGGGTTTCGTCTTGGAAACAGACTGTCAGGGATTATAGTGTTTGCTGTTACAGTGATAGAGAGAGGAGGAAGGAGGAGAAAAGAGATGGAAATGAAGGAAGGACTATGGAGATGGGGCTGGTACTACAGAGGGCTTTCAGGTGATCATCAACACAACCTCTGGTGAACAACTAGTTGTGTTTCTAAACTCACAGCTTGTCCGTCTCAATAGAATTGAACCGAGATGGTTAATTTCTGTGCTGTTTTTGACTGGGTACTGATCGTTTCATCACTGACACATCTGATTGATTTTGTGTTTAGGAATAATGTCAGATTGTTAGCTAGGAAGGTCACCAAAAGTTTTTCACAGTTGGAGTGACGCCTATTGTATCTTGTTAGCTAACTAACTAGCCTGTGATTTGTTAACATATCTAGTAGAAGCTAGCATTAGTAGTGGTTAGTAGTCGCATATTAACATCTCTTGCTTTGCTAAATTAGTCTGCTGGCTAGTTAGGTAGATAACAAAGCCAAAAACATTTGTTCAGGTTAACTGAGCTGACGCTTTTCCAATCTGATCTCACACAAATATGTGAAACACCAAATTACGTGTTGGTGGCACGTAAAGTGTTAAAATTCTGTGTTCGCAGCACGAAACAGTTACGTGAAGGAAGGTCGACTATAAACAGGGAGTAGTGTCACATTGAAGTAGCGTGGTGAAAGTAAGGACGTTTTGGTCGGGAGTTCAATTCCCACCTTCTACAAAGGAAATGTCTACAATAAGTGAAATTAAATTTTTTTGCTAAAATGACCAAAGCCTTTCCCTAACCTTAACCAAAGTTGTTTTAGTTGCCTAAACTTAACTGTTGGCCAATTCGGGTCCAATTTGTGCTTTTGCCACGGACTCCAATTTGTGTTATTGTCACAGAATTAAATTCGTGGTGGAGGAATGTAATTTTCACATAATTCGTGTCCACAGCACGTAAATCTGTGTTTCAGAGTTCGTGCCCATTTCACAACTTTTTATGAGATCATGCTGCGCTTTTCAAGCTAGTGCATTGGCATTGTGACTGAGACCAAAGAGGCAAGGGCTAGTTTACTGTACCACAGTAATCTACATTTGGAAACAAATCTACCTAATCAGACTATTCACTTTTACTTATGATGTTACTGAATTGACTGTACACCTACAGCACAAAAAACTTCTTCAGATATCGCTCATATTCTAGCCTGGTTGTTATATTTAGACATTTGAATTGAAAAGAAAAGACATTGAAAAGACTTGAATATCTGAGGTGAAGAAAAGAAAATAGGAGTGAGGAAGGGAGGATGCGAAGGAATATAAAGTTGGAGGTAGAGGGCAAACAAGAGGGTAAAACAAGGAAAAGGCAACGGGAGAGGAGGTGGATGGAAGGGAAGGTAATGGCAATGCAAGGGAAAGGAAAGAATGGAGAAAGAAATGATGGGGAGTAGGAATGACTCAGGAAAAGAAGAGTGGGTTAAAGGTGGAGGATGAAGAGCAGGGGTGCAGGAGAAAAGAGATACGTGGAGGAGGAGCGAAGAGGATAGACTGCAGAGAGGTGGCAAAGAATGAAGGATGTTAAAGGTGAATACAACTCAATTTAACATTTCCCAAATGTAATTCCTGTCGACTAGGACAATCCAAGCAAAATTTGTGAACTTGAGCGATTTCACATGAACCTGTGACGTCCTCAAGGAGCTAGGAAAGATGGTGAAGATGAATGTGCGGATGTAAAACCTGTAAAACATTCAGTGGACCCACAAAATGAGTCTATTATTTATTTTCTATGGTTAACCTGCAGATTTTACATCTGAATGTCATCTGGTGATTGATTCACAAATATTGATGGGATTGTCCTACACCATAGTGACATAGGAATTCTTAAATTGAGTTGAATTTCTCTTGGGGGGACGGGAGGGAAGAAGGCAAGGGTGAGCACTGAGCACAAAACTATTCTCCAGGTACAATGAGAATCCATCCGTTACACGCTGTAAATTGGGTTCCAGGCTCCTCACACACTAGCATATGAGCTACAGTATATGTATGTTGAATATTTTACCCTCATTCCAGCTTCCAAATCCAGCGCAGTATGATAATTCCCCTCTGTCCAATTCCACAGTATGACCTCTCCATTGTAGCAGTGTATCAGATTCAAAAATGTTCGGCATAACGTGTATTGATTCTAACAGTAATGCACAATCTGAAAGAAACCTCCCCCCCCCCCCCCCCCCCCGTGCTATTTCGCCTGCTTTTTTTCAGTGGGCAAAACATATATTTGTCCTTGGATGCATGTGTGTGTGTAGTGTGTTGCATAGAGCAGAGGATTTCAGTTTTGCCAGTGCGTGTAGACCTTTCTGATTGTGTACACACACACACACACACACACACACAGTGCACGAGTGTATCTGTGATGCACTTGAATAGTCACTACAGTTCCTTGACACCTTACTTTCTTACGTGCTCACACGCTCATTCACCACAATAGCAATAGTAATAATAAATTCTATTTATTCTCATTCTTTTATAGTTATAAAAAAAAGTTTAAAGATAAATAAATAAATCTGTAAAATGAAATGATATAAAAAACAGAAGAAACAACACAAGATTAAACGTGTACTAGATCAAAAAACAATTACATGTGTGTGTGCGTGTGCATGTGTGTT